>NC_137814.1:12270852-12283352 GCF_963921795.1 Nannobrachium achirus
TTTACTTTGCGAATGAAATGTGAAACTTGGAGATACGAGGTTTCCACACGACAACGACGATATGCTACCTGCCTCACTGGACCCATGGACATTTGCATACCGTCAAAACACATCCACCCGGATGAGAGATGGGGGGGGGGGGGGGGGGGGGGAGAACGCACGCGCGCGTTGTGTGTGAGTGTGTGTGTGTGTGTGTGTGTGTGTGTGTGTGAGTGTGAGTGTGAGTGCGTGTGCGTGTGCGTGTGTTCATGGGCTATAGCTCAGAATTCAACACAATAGCTCCTGCCACTGGCACATGTGTGATTGGATACAGCACTAGGTTTTCTCAAACTTTTTTCATGTTAAATTGACACGTATTAGCCTGCGGACCCCCATTTGAAAAGATATGCCAGGGCCCCCCCCTAAGAGGAGATTTCTTCTTCTTTTCTTTTTTTACTTTTTTTTTTTTTTTTTTTACGGCTATAGCAGTGATTTTGAACCATTTTTATACTTAAAGGGGTATTTCACTTTCAAAAAAACTTTTGGTAATTTTATCATCTAATCAGGCTTTTATGAACACCCTGAACAGTTTTTAATTAGCTTGATTGAATATTTAGATATTTGATGTAAATGTTACCAGGCCCAGGGCCTCTCCCCACCAGAGATTCCGTTAGCCGGTATTTACCGGCCATTGGCCGGTTAAATGCTTCATTGGCCGGTAATTATAAAGTCCACCGGCCACCGTGGCCGGCTGGGAAAATGCCTCTTAGGCTATTTTATCATTTAATCTTATTATTCACATAATTATTTGTCTAAAGTAGTAAGCTACAACCATTAAAACCTATCATAATTTTAAATTTGTATCATGTTCTGTCTTCTGTGAGTCTGACGACAGCGGAGCTGCTTCATGCTGCGCTGTTAGAGGTGGGACTTTCGCGAACGAATCAAGTCTTTTGAACGGCTCTTTGAAATGAACGGTTCACAGTAGGGAGCCGTTCCTGAACAGTGGTGGGAAAAGCACGCTAGTCTTTTGAACGGCTCTTTGAAAGGAACGGATCCCAGAGATCCGGCTCACTTCAAATAGCCATAAATCCCATCTCTATGTTACGTGCATTGGAAATATAGGAGCTTCAAGCTCACAACAAGTCGAAACGCGCATCGCTGTGAGCTTGTATGTCTGCTATTTTAGACAAGCACACGGCCTTACGGAGAAGCACACATCACGTTTCACAGCTCCGTCAAGTTGATAGCCTTACATTAATGCGCTAGTGTTATAATCAGAACAGAACTGGGGTTCTAGACCAAGCTGGACCCAGAGTAGACGATAATGAAAAAGGGACCCGAACTCTGTGGAATCGTGGATATTATAATGACTTTCTGATCGCATGGATGTGATCCCATCGTGGTCAAAGCAACAGAGGCAAGTTAGTAACCTTCCTTGCACCAACATAACATTAACAAAACAAAACAAATGTTGTGTGTTTGCATATAAAGGTTTCATGAGACGGTGAAGCCAAAATCATATAGAATACAATTAACTTATTAATTTGTAGGCCACGTAGTCTACTGTGTGGCAGGGCGCGCAAACGGTTCGCTTGTGTTGCGCGCCCACTTTAACCTATTCACTTCTTTATACTACTACATAACATAAGTAGTAAGGATATTATTTTGTTAACTCAGGAACAGATTTCAATTGCATCTGTGATAAAGAGCAATTAAGGAAGCCCAGCACATAAAATGGGGTAATTATTATGTGCACCATGCACATACAGTATCTCATCTGCAAACACGTGTGACGTTCAATATAATATGGCCGATAAATTAATTGATTGGCCGGTAAACTATAATCCTGCCGGCCACGGTGGCCGGCCCCAAAAATGCCTAGCGGAAACCCTGCTCCCCACACACACCCATTGTAACTTCAAACTTAATTTTAACCATGATAGATTCATTAAAAACACACATTATTTTTTCTGGTGTCTCATATTCCCCTCCTAATATGTGAGCAGGCTGTGTTTTTTCGATACCATTTTTTCATTTATTTTTAATAATATTCTTTTGTATTTAATTTTTTTGATTTTTCCAACAAATAATTATTAAAAATAAATGAAAAAAGTTATTGAAAAAACACGGCCTGCTCACGTATTAGGAAGGTAAAATGAGTCACCAGAAAAAATAATGGGTGTTTTTAATGAATCCATCATGGTTAAAATGGAGTTTGAAGTTACAATGGGTTTGTATGTGGAGAGAGGCCCTACCACTGCTCCCTGTTGAAAGTGGAATATCCCTTTAATACCCAGGTTGGTTTCTCACGACCTAAAGCCCTCCCTACATTCACATACTGGGCCCCTGGTTGGTTCCTCACAACCTCACGCAGTGAAATATTTGAACAACTGAGCGGGGCCAGACCTAATCTGCCAATGGCCATTTCTCTTTGCAGTGGCTGATTCGTCTGGCTATGCGAGGCTACTGTTGAATAGCCAACATATAAATGGATAAAGTGAAGCTATTTGTCATACAAGGACATTTATAGGTGGTTAAAGCAGTTTGTTGTGGATAGGAGTAAAGTAAGGGCCAGCATGGCCTCTATATGGTCTGCTAGACCAGTGTTTCTCAATCTTTTTTGGCTTGAGTACCCCCTTTCCCTGATTTCTGAATCCAAGTCCCCCCTTTATCCGGCAACAACATTTTGCCAATAAAACGCAATTAAAATATAAATAAATAGTGGTATATGATGCTATGATAATCCCCCATTTCAGGAATGTAAAATCACAAATAAGAAATGGAGTGAAAGAGTTTCAAACCATTTTCATGTCAATAACTTCAATACATTCAAACAACTTTAAAACACATCCCAGTTGCCTGTGGTAGGTACCATGTCATTTAGGTTAGCAACTCAGGCTCATAAAGTTATATGTCATCATTAAACATAACAGTACATGTTTGTTTCCCTTCTAATTTAATTGTAGTCAATTATTTAACTATGAACAATAATAGTATGATTTATACTTCCATTTTTCTTTTTTGGGGGCATTTTCTCAAGTACCCCCTGCAGTACCTCCGCGTACCCCTAGGGGTACACGTACCCCCATTTAAGAAACACTGCGCTAGACCACTAGTTCTCAACCTTTTCAGGCCGCAACCCCCCAAATAATTATATTTTAACTGGGGTCCCCCCCCCCCCCCCCCCCCCACTCTGACGAGCACTAAGAGTTGAGGCATTACATTTTGTATAACACGGTTCTATTGTGAAAATAGCAGATCTACATGCTCACAACGCCTCTCAACCATAGACTGTAAAAAATATGGACAGGGAAGCCACACGAAGAAGAATCATCACAAGCCTATGATCACAAGCCCCTCCTACAGCATACCCTGCTATAACATCAAATATAACATAAATTGGACCATATTTTCACAAAACGCTTATCATGGTGATTGAAATGAGGCTTTAAACTAGCAACAGGAACCATAAAGTATTTATGACAATGTTTATTAAGGTAAGAAAATCAAATGTAAAAGTTTGGGGGAAATGAATAGAATCCTATGGAGAACATGTTGCTTCTGGTGCCAGAACAGCGTAACTAGCGGCCAATCATTGGAACTTTCAGTTCTGTGTTTGCTTCATTTCAAATCGGGACAACTACACCCCTGCTCGCAACGCGAGCCGTTGTGATCATGTAGATCGGCTATTTTCTGACTAATATTTGACAATTTGGCCAATGTTTAATTTGTCATTTTAGAGCTGTGCAATGTGGAGGAAATTTATGTAATGGAGAGATTTACACAGACTGGAACTGAATACACGACCCGGAAGAATAACACCACGGAGGATTAAAAAGGACTCTAATATGATAATGAAAATGATGTAAATGTTGACCCTGTGAATAAGTGTGAATGTGACAAATTAAAATTAAGTTTAAAAAAAGAAAAAGTCCTTCAATTGTCACTTTAGAAATGTGCAGATACCCTCATCTATACACTTAAACTTTGTTGGTTTGTTTACTGTTGAGTGAGAAAACAATGTTGCACATTAAGCTAATCATCGAAATAATTTGGGACCCCCCCCCCAACCCCCCCAAGGATCCTGACCCACAGGTTGAGTCCCACTGCGCTAGACGGGGGCAGTTCTCCACTTAGAAACATCACCACTTAGAAACACCCCCATTCAGAAAAAGAAACATCCCCACTTAGAAACATCCCCATTCAGAAACACCCCCACTTAGAAACAGAGTCTGAGCATTCACCAGCGTCGGCAGGATAGCATTTCACCAGGTTAGCATTCACCAGCATCGGCGGCAGGTTAGCATTTCACTAGGCTAGCATTCAGCGTCTAAAGCGTCTAAAAAAAAGTTACTTGTTTTGTAACTTTTCATCATTAATCATTCCATAACAATATTTTTGTTCAATGAAGTTTGGCCTTATAGATGTGTCTGTTTCTGAGTTTTCCCTTATTTTTTAGACTACTCATGTAATGTGTTACAAAATCATTATATAAACATCCAAAATAGGACTGTCATTTATAGCTTGCAGCCCTTGGACTTTTGATATTTTGCTGAGTGGCCCCTGAGCCATCTTAAGCTGATTAGCCCTGATTTAGAATAATGGAGAAACAATGTTTCTGAATGGAGATGTGAATGTTTCTGAATGGAGATGTGTAACCTAGGTTTAGGTGACACCTCCATTTAGAATAATGGAAGACCATATTCTAAATGGCAATGTTTCTGAATGGAGATGTGTAACCACGCTAGACAGAGCCATTAGAAAGCTGAGTGGGAGGCACAGTGAGGCGGGAGCCTCCAGTCAGGACCCTGTTGCCAGGGGCGTCACAAGGGGTAGGAAAGTGGGACTGAGTTACCAGGGCCCAAGGTGGAGGGGCCCTAGTAACTTTAGCTATTGAAAAATAGCAGATATACAAGCTCACAGCGCGGCACCGAGTGCCGCGCTGCGAGCTTGTAGATCTGCTATTTTTGAAAAGTTGTGAAAATGTGTGAAAATCTTTGAATATATGTATTTTTTAAGCGAACATTTCTAACTCAAATTTTGCTTCTGGGGGTCCCTGGAACTAAATATTTTGAGATGGGGGTCCGTGGCCAAATACATATGATCTTGGGGGTCCTTGACATAGGTTTCTTGCACACATTTTCACGATTTTTCAATGGTTAACATTCATGGGGGGCCCGCAGTGAATCCGCAGTGAATCCTTGTACCCAGGGCCCAGAATTTGGTGTGACGCCCCTGCCTGTTGCAATTCAATCCTATGGGGCAGGTGAGGACAGAACAAGGAGAGCTTTTTAACTCTACTCTGCTACTCTACTACTCAACATCCAAGGCTTCCACTTGGCCCCTGGGGCATGCAGATCCTACTGGCCTGGGGGACCGGAAGCCTTGGAAGTTGACACGACAGCAAAAAGAAACCCAGCCCTGCTTCTACCACACAGACATTATGAAGGCCAGAGGCATTATCAGCAGTGGTTAGGACAGCCGCTATACATATTCAATGCCTCAAGAGAACACAATGATCCTCTATGTTAATTTAAGCAACCCAGCTGGAAGAAATAGTAAAATTTTGCTGTATCAAATACCACAAAGTAGAAATTCTGCATTCAAAATGTTTAACTTGAATTAAAGTAGCACTGGCGTCAAAATAACGGTACCAAAGTATTAATGTATGCAGAATGGACCATTTCATAATCATATTAATGAATGGATTGTAATTACTGTATTATGTGCATTCATGGGCTCACAATTTTAATATCATGGCCACCTTTACCAGCTGCAATATTAATGCCTTTATGTTCTGCTGGGTAGCTTAATCTATAACAATACATCATTTATCAGTTAATGTATGTTTTGTTTTTTATCAGCAGTCAGATAATTGTAATGATTGTGTGGGAGTAAAACAAAAGTGCAATATTTGCCTCTGAGATGTTTGTGGAGTAGAAGTATAGAGTATTCAAAAAATGCACAAGTAAAGTCAAAGTACCTCAACATTGTAATTATTAAGTACTTGAGTAAGTGTAGGCCTACCATCAATAATTCAGAGGAGCATATACAAATGGAGCTCTCTCTCTTTCTCCTGAGTTAATTAACACTAAACGCATGTCTCACTACCCTCACATGAACCAGGCTTATGTAAGCCCAAGACCCACTTTTATGTAACCCTTCATTTGAGCATAGGGATGGGACGATATGAAAATGTCATATCACGATTATTGTGACAAAAGAAATCGCGATTTACGATATTATCGCGATAATCAAAATCCATTATCCTGGGGGAGGAACATTTGCCAAAAAATAGGAGATCTACAAGCTCACAACGCGTCACAACACCGAGCCGAGCTTGTAGATCGGCTCTTTTTTGGCAAAGACATTTGATAGATTGAAAAAAGTACCTTTTACCATATGCAACTCGATATAGACACTGGGTCCCGCCTCCCCCCCTACCCAGGGTCCTTTTAGGTAGGTCTGCCAGTAGGTCATTCATGTTGCTGCCCCGCCACCACCCCAGCGCCACCGTTCTGCTTCAGACCCCCGTGGGGGATCTTTGGCCATAGCTCGCTGTAATAACATTATGCCCTCGATACTCATGGCAACATGGGGATCGTGGAACAGCGAGAAATGGCCCGAGGGCACTCAGGGCAGAACCCATGCCAATCTAATGCCAATCTAATGCTCTCACTTAGGTAGGTCATAGCTATAGATATTATGCTGCCTTAATAGTAATGCTCACTGTATGTTCATGCTGTGTGATGCTTGCCTGCTGCCTCCATTCTTGTCTAATAAAGTATACCTAAACCTAGTGATCGTCTCCTGAAATGCAATATGCGATATGCAACTCGGCAAATAAAAGGTGAATTGATCTCAGTGCATGACAGAGAGACGATATGGCGATAAATTAAATCTCCACGATACGATTATCGTGAGTGTTTTTTATCACGATAAATGATTATATCGCGTATCATCCCGTCCCTATTTGAGCAGGGGGTCAAATGAAGGCTGGTGGTCTCCTCTGCACAGGAAGGAGCTTCACACACATTTATAAATGTCGGGTGAAACCTCATTATGTCCAAAACTGTTACTTTTCAGGATTCAAATTCAAAACAGGCAAGCTCAAAAGCGCTGCGCTTCCAGCTTGTGGACCTGCTACTTGTGTGACGCTAATATGATCAAGTAGGGCGATAACTTGTGAGCATACCGTAAACACACGCGCGCGCGCGCGCGCGCGCACACACACACACACGCGCGCACACACACACACACGCACACACACACACACACACACACACACACACACACACACACACACACACACACACACACACACACACACACACACACACACACACGTCTCTAACTATCGAGAGTATACAAATGGAACCAAATGTGGTTTGGTTCCATTTGTACACCCTCAGAGTTATGAGTCCTATACATAATACAACGTTTGAGAAACAGGTGAAATGCAGTGCTACGGCGTGACATCAGTACATTGAGATGGTGTTTCTCTGTGTTTGTGTTTGTGTGTGTGTGTGTGTGTGTGTAAGCTGTGACATCAGTACTGTGCTCTTGTGTGCTCTGTGTGTGCGTGCGTGCGTGCACGTGCACGTGTGTGTGTCTGTGTTGAAGGAAACTCTAAACCAGGGGAGTGGTTAACAACACTGCAGGTAGGTCCGCTGGCTTTAGAAACAGCCTTCCCTCCATCCACAACACGCTGAATTATTCACTACAGGTCATGATGACATCACCTGTGTGTGTGTGTGTGTGCGTGTGTGTGTGTGTGTGTGTGTGTGTGTGTACTGTATGTTTTGGAAAGAAAAGCGGTGACATCATCGGCGTATAGAGACTAGAGTGAGAGCGTGGTGATGAGAGTGTGAGAGTGTTTGTGAGACGGGCGGAGGAGGAAACCGTGCGGTCGGTGGGTTTCCCCCGGGTGGGTTGGGTGTCCCCCGGGTGGGTTTCCACTGGGTGGGTTGGGTGTCCCCCCCTGGTCTCTCCTGTGGGAGAAGACCCCGTGGCTCTAATTAGGATCGGCTTACAGCTCAGCTAAGCAGTGTTCTAGGGATGCTGTCGCTGTTCAGTGTTTGACACGTTTTCATAGTTCTGGATTGTTCGTTTATTTTGTTTTGACTTCAAGTTTCACAAGTTCAATTAGTTTATGTGGGTTATAAGTGGGTTTGCTAGTTTAGTTTTTTATTTTGTGAAAAGGCTTAGTTTTAGTTGTAAAAGTAGTAAAAATTCATTAAAAAAGAAGAAATCATTCAGACCTGAGACTGATTCTACAAATGCCTTCTAAAATCGTAATTCTCAAACTATTTAGTAATTCACATTGTACATTTAGTAATTCAAAAACACTTACAAATGCGGCATGAAGTGAAGAGCTGTGAGCTTGTATATCTGCTTTTTTTTTTAAATAGCCAATGCTAAAATCTAAAATGACGCAGATGCTTTCCCGGTTTTAATGGGTTAATAGTTTCATAGTTGTAGAATGGGACAGTCTTGGGCGCAGAATAATTGTGATAATAGCAGATCTACAAGCTCGGCTATGTTCGGGGCGACGTGCCAATTTCATACAATCATGATATTATGAGTACTGTGATAACGGGTACTGCACTAGTAGTAAATACCAACCCGTTCTCACCCCCTTTGTGTCACCCTCCCGACGCGTTCCCAACTCGCTTTCTGCTTCACCTGTGCGACGTTTTGGAACGTTTACTGCGTCTACGGTCGGACGAGAACGGAGAGTTTTAGGACGAGAACGGATAGTCTTAGTACGCATGCGCCGACATGTGTTTACTGGAATATTTTCCGCTCAAGGGGAATCGAACCCGGGTCTCTGGTTTAGCTGTCATCATGCTCTACCGACTGAGCTAAGCAGACGACTGGGAAATTCCTTTTTTTTGTGTGCTTTTATCTTTGACAACATGGATGATAACGTAGTCCCTTCTTTGAGCCGTATTCGGACGCGGAAGCAGTCCCCTGGTCAAAATGTACTATTCTGTCCATAACGGCACATAATTCGGTAACACCGCTGAGTCGGCTCATGCGCCGTTCACACCGTTCGCCGCGGCGACTCGGCGAACTCGCCTGAGACGGCGCGGCTCCGTCGTTTATAGTGGAGTGAGCGGTAGCGTCGGGTGGCTGGTAAACCCTTCATAGCGGTATCGAATCTCGCTTCGGGAACTACTTTTTTTTTCCTTTCTTCTTAGACCACTGGCCATACCCAATGCGTCCAACCCTTGACACAGTAGGCAATCCCAAAGCGTCTATGGTCCGACGCAGTACAGTACTTCAGTGTGTGTGTGTGTGTGTGTGTGTGTGTGTGTGTGTGTGTGTGTATGGCGGCTTTTCCGTGCCACATGGACGTTGCTACACTCGCGCGCACGCATTCGATTTTATCTGTGTTGTACTGAACGCATGAACGTCTCCTGTCATTTTCAAATGGCTTTTGAATCAGAAGGCGCAAACGTCGCCGGCACGCGTCCCTGTGTGCCTTCTCTTTTGTGCCTCACAGGGGAACGCGAGGTCGCGTAGTGTTAGGCGTTTGTGGCGAACGCATGTGTTAACGCACGCATACATCTAATGGCCATGTGGCCATCATGCGTGAGACGACACGGTCAAATGCAGCGCCGCCATGAACTGTACGCGTGATTGACTTGTTGCTCTGCTCTGGAACGCACGTGTGAGATGTGTGCCACCCATTTGATTCTCAGCGCTAAACCTGCGTGTGTGTGTGTAGACGTGTATATCAAATAAAACATCCAGACGTTCATGCGAACAGCATTTCATGCGAGCATGCGTTGGTCTGTCTCCACTGTGGGCTGCATGCTCTCTGTGCTCCTTGGCTGACGTAGCAAATTTGCTTTATATAGGCCTATTTGAATTGGGATAAAATACAGACCCTCAAGGACCACCGGTGGTCCTTTGGTGAGTTGGTGGTCCTGGTGGTCCCCCCCCCAAGGACCACCGTTGGCCAAGGACCACCGTTGGTCCTTGGGGGAAGTTCCAAGTGGTCCACAGCTAAATTATGGAGAGTTGTTAACCAAATGGATCTTTTAAATCTTTAGAGTATAAAGTGAAACCAAATAGATTTCGTTTCATTTTCTGGAAACACCCCGCCATTCCGAATATATTATTTATTATTATTTGGGCGATGATGTGATGTTGAAATGTAACTTTCAGATCAGCGCATGCATGAGTCACGGCCTTGCGCCCTGCTGGTTGGGACTAATATATTAAGTAGAAGTGTGTTGTGTTTATGGACTAAAATAACAGATGCTGGTTATTTTATTTGTTTTGCCCATTTTTATATTTGCATTTTAACCAAATGTTTTAATCCTTGACTGATTGAGACTATACATATTTCGTTAATTTATTTATATTTATTTATTTATTTATTTAACTGTTTTTGTTTTGTTTGGTGTTCCTAAGTTGAGCCCTTCGGAATGGCTGCCTTCTGGTTAAGTTGTCAGTTAAATTGCTTTATTTATTATTTGTTTAGTTCTGTTCAGTTATGTTGTGTTTAGACCTTTATTTCGTTATTTGTTTGTTTTGTTTAGTCGTTAACTTCAGCTCTGAGCAGCGGCCTGGCCTGCCGGGCTCAATTTGTCACGCACATGTCGGGCTTTGGGCTGGGTCGGGCTTGAGAAAAATAAATAAAGAAAAAAATTGGCAAGATCTGTGCTTTGCATCCCGGCCAGCAGCAGTTCCAGTGAACGGGTTTTCAGCGCTGCGGGCAGAACCATCTCCGAGCGAAGGACATCGTTGAACGATTTTCTTCATCACAATTTATAAGATCGGTGAGTACAGCCTAGCCTTTAACTGTTGGCAATATATACCCAATGGCCCACGTAGAATGTAGTCATCTTGGTCTCTTGTGATCTTATCATTTATTTATAAATGTATTTTATTTAATTTCAGCTGCTTGCTGTCTGATTGGATTATTCGCCGGTGCGGCCTCCCGGCGCGGCCTTGCGCCCAGCGCTGGATTTTTGGGACTATTAAACTGAACGAATAAGTGTTGATTCATACAAAGAAAAGTGCTGTGTTACGGACTAAAATAACAAATGCTGTTTATTTTATTTGTTTAGCCTATTTATATACTTTAATTTAACCAGGGAATGGGAATGTTTCGTTGCTTGACTGATTAAGGCTATTCATTCTAATATTTTATACACATACTTAACTTGAGATTGTTTATTTTAATTGCACAAATGTCGCACAACGCAAACTCAAAGGATTGTTCATTGTTAAATTGTCCTCGGGAGTCGGGACCTGTTTCACAATTGAATAAAGACAGTTGGAAAGGGGTATCATGTCTCTGTTCTTCACCAATATTTAAAATGTAATGAAAACAAAAGGCCGCCGCTACACGCACTCTGCAATTAAGCTTGTTTAGAAAAATGTCGGTCTTCGGGCCGGGCCGGTCTCCAATTGTCAATTATGTATCGGGCTTTGGGTTAGGGTTAGGTTACATTAGATTTCTGACCATTCTGGCCGCCTCCTCCCCTCATTGATTTAATTTCTGATCACCCCTCCCTCCATCGCACATAGTGTATTATTTGTGAGGAGTTGCTCACATTTAGATGAAAGGAAAGTGCTTCTGGAGTCACTTGTATATCATATATAGGCTATAGGCTAATATAATATAGGCCGATGTGTGGGTCTCTCGCCCTAGCTCGCGCGCGCTGCTCTCTGTGCCAAATCATGTCCAAATGGAGACGCTTTTGCGCAGCGAGTGAGCCAGCGGAGGGCAAGACGAGGGGCAGAGAGAGAGAGAGAGAGAGACGTTGTCCTCTTCGTAGATATTCATATCTTGCTAAAGTATTTTCTGTCTGGTTTATTGCTGGTAGATTTTGCGAGACTCTCCCGCCGCCGCTGGTTTTATTTTTTGATTGCCCGTTTACGAACGTTGACCGCTGATAAATAGGCTAATGCGGCGCTTGCGGGGGTCCTGCGGTTACACACAGGGAGATGGAGGAGGCATTATTATGCAGCTTGGATACATTCATGTCCCTGGACAGACGTGCACGGACGATTCCTTGTTTCGGATGACAAAGTGCAGTGCGAGCGCAAACGTATCAATTAAATATGCAAGAATGTGGCAACTTCACCCCTCCCATTCGCACGACTAAACCGAATTATATTATGAGAATGTGGCCTCACCATTTAGGCCTACTGCTAATCTGCATAGATTCTCTGCCATTCCGCCATTTTTTTTGTACCATGCATGTTCCAAGCTCCTCCATGCTCCGGTTTAGATAACTACTGTACAACGCATTTGCCCTTCGCAATAGGGCCAGGTCTGTCTGTCTGTCTGTCTGTCTGTCTGTCTGTCTGTCTGTCTGTCTGTCTGTCTGTCACGCAGCAATGCATGCATGCGCTCAGCGGAGAGGCAGCCCCTTGCCTAGTTAGTAAAGCCTGGTGTGCGAGGTTACCTAGTTAGTAGTATAGTAATAAGGGTAATAATAACCCCTCCCCCTCTCTCTCTTTCCTTTAGTTGTCTTGTTATAGGCATATAGGCA
>NC_137814.1:12288352-12350852 GCF_963921795.1 Nannobrachium achirus
CTTTGTTTACAATGGTCTAGAAGTCTAGCATGTAACTCCCCAACCGCTGCTCGTAGAGGGACACGGGAGACCTCATTGAAAGCGTCTCGGCGAGGCGAGGCGGACGCGGTGGTCTGACGGCCCGGTCCGCGGCGAAAAACGTCCGAAAAAAGCAGACGCGACCGCGGTTTGCTATACTGCTACAGACCACTAGTTGAGCAACTTACACAGTATAGCTTTAAATCCAAAATCCTATGTACTGTACTTCATTGACCAGGGTCACCCAGGGATATATCCATGGCTCCCTCCTCTTCCCCCCGTCTACACCAAATATCTTTGTGGAGGAATAGGTTAACAGCGCTGTGATAGCTCACAATGCGCTGCAGTGCGTCACGTGCTTATTGTTCGCCTGTCTGTCTGTCCTGCTATACTAAAGGTCCATGTTCTTGTTTTTGTAACAGAGCCATTGAAATAGACTTTAATAGAAAAGGCTGTATATAATAATAATAATCCACTTTACTTTTTTTATAAGTCCTATTTTATTAATAATCGCAAAGATCTATACCTGTTCGCTTTGTAAAACACTTTGAATACCTCCCTCCTCTGTCATTTCTATTTTTAGTGCGTGCGAGCGTGGATTCGCAGACTTTGTGCGTGGCACGTCCGTGCATGTGCGTATATTTTCCTGCGCTGTGTGCATATATGCATTGATGTAGGCTGCAGCCAGCGGCTCCTCTCATGCATACCATATGCTTTCTGCACGTGTGCATCTCACACACACACACACACACACACACACACACACACACACACACACACACACACACACACACGCACACAGAGCGCTTTGGACCCACAGCCATAATTATTCATACAGCAGAAGGCTGATTGTTAGTGCAGTGTCACGCCATGTGACAAGATGAGCCCCAACGCATCTGCACAGCCAATGCCCAATTTATGCTTCCGTCACCCGCCGTGCGCCTGAGAACGCAGACCTACAAGCTCACAGGCCTACAAGCTCACAGGCCTACAAGCTCACAGGCCTACAAGCTCACAGGCCTACAAGCTCACAGACCTACAAGCTCACAACGAGCGTCACTTCGTGCCGTTCTATGAGCTTGAAGACGAATGATGAAAAATCTTGAAGATTTGTGCAAATCTTTAAAAAAAATATTAGTGGTGTCCAACGATTAAATATTTTAATCGCGATTAATCGCATGATTTATGTAGTTAATCGCGCGATTAATCACGAATAAGTCATCAGCTTTTATCAGGTCACAATGTAACTTAGAGGGATATCTTTCAAGTCTTTTGTGGCCCTATTAACTTGGGAGTGTAAATATTTGCTGGATTTATGCAAAAGTATGTTAATCTTTTATTCGAAATCAATTAAAAACCTGAATAAATCATAATGGTATTGCATTAAACAGACAGCAGCTGATGGGTATAAGGATCTGCTAAATGATTACTGTTGTGTCCACCTTTATGCTTTAATTATACTTTGTATTTTTTGTGACATCAACAGGGATGGACCTTGTAGCCAATATAGCCGATATTGTAGTAATGTTTGTAAATATGCGATTAATTGCGATTAAAATAATTAATCGCGATTAACATAACGGTGAGTTAATTGCGATTAATTTAGTTAACTCGGACAGCACTAAAAAATATATTTTTAAATCGTTTAAGTGATTGAATGATTTAATACTTTATCAACAGTTTGCAAATGGTACAGTGGTACGATTATACCATTTATGTGCTAAAAGGATAACACCGCACTAAGGGCTTGTTTCCATTGTGGTCTTTATGTATTCAATTCACACAAATCTTTGCTTGTGGCTTGTGGGGTCCCTGATACAAACTCTTTTCAGTCGGGGCTCTGGGGCCAAACAGCCTACATATCAATGTGGGGGTCTTTGACTTGAATAGGTTGGAACACTGTCCTAACATTGTCCGCCTGTGTCTTTGTCAGTTACTTAAGTAAAAGTACCAATACTGCAATGTAGAAATACTCTGTTACAAGTAAAAGTCCAGAATTCAAAATTTACTTGAGTAAAAGTACAAAAGTATTGGCATCAAAATGTACTTAAAGTACCAAAAGTAGAAAGTACTCATTATGCAGAATGTTCCGTTTCACAAGTTTTCAAATGCATAACATTTAGAAATATCGGTTATTTTCAAATGGCCGAAATGAATATTGGGGTCTCAGAGATACTGTAGAAATGCCAATAAATGGGGGTCCGTAGCCTAATGCATGTCAAACTGGGGGTCCTTGAAATTAAAATGGTTGACTTGAGAATCACTGCTATAGAGCCGTAAAAATCATCTCTAACCCTAACCCTAACCCTGGGGGTCCCTGGGATATCTTCAAATGGGGGGTCGGCAAGCTAATAAGTGTCAATCCTTGACATGAAAAAGTTTGAGAACCACTGCTTTACACCAGTGGTTCTCAACCTGTGGGTCGAGACCCCCAGGGGAGTCCCCAAATTATTTTGGGGGGTCCCCAGATGATTAACTTAATGTGCAACATTGTTTTCTCACTCAACAGTAAACAAACCAACATAAAGTTTAAGTGTAAAGAGGGTATCTGCACATTTCTAAAGTGACAATTTAAGGACTTTTTAATACCTCTAAAATGACAAATGAAACATTGGCCAAATTGTCAAATATTAGAGGCAGAAATTGTGAAAATAGCCGATCTACATGCTCACAACACCTTGCAGCGCGAGGCATTGTGAGCATGTAGATCGGCTATTTTCACAATAGAAACAAAATGTAATGCCTCAACTCTTAGTGCTCGTCAGGGTCGGGGGTCCCCAATTAAAATCGGATTATTTTGGGGGTCGCGGCCTGAAAATGTTGGAGAACCACTGCTTTACACCACTGGTCTGTGTGCTATGTTTGCCCCTCTCTCAGATCAGTCGCGTGCTCAAGCCGGGAGGCCGTTTCCTGTCCGTCACCTTCGCTCAGCCTCACTTCAGGAAGCGGCTGTACGCCCGCCGCCAGTACGGCTGGTCCGTCGCTCACCACAGCTACGGCGACGGCTTTCACTACTTCCTGTACGTGCTCACCAAAGGGGAGGAGCTTAGCCCCGCCGACGCGGCTCTGGAGAAGAGGCTGTTGGAGGAGGCCGAGGCCCCGCCCCCTCTGATGAGTGCGACGCCACAAGAGCAGCAAGAGGAGGACACGGAAGACTTCATCAGTAACATTGTTCTATAGCAGGGGTTTTCAAAGTGGGTGACGGGGGCACCCTGGGGTGCCGTGATGGCTGCCCAGGGGTGCCTCAGAATAATTTGATGATATTTGGAATTCATCAATATCACTACATCAATATCACTTCACTATGTGAAGACCTGATTTGTGGAGTTCAAGTGGTTAAACATCAAGTATAAAGTTATTTTCAGTCAGTTCTGATGGAAACGGATATTTCTCCGTGACATAACCTACGTGCAAGATTCTAAAAATGAACAATGTAATTCAGAGGTGCCGTGGATGAAAAAGTTATTTACAGGCAGAGATGGGCGAAAATACATCAAAAAGTATTTTGATACAAAATACAAATACTGTATCAAAGAATGTATCAAAATACAAAATAGAAATACTGGTCTGAGAAATGTATTTGAGATACAAATACGTATTTTGTATTTTGAAAATACATGAAAATACATTTAATAAAAATCGATGCAAAGATTAGTAAATTCATAGATTGATTGCCAAATATTAATTTAATTGCCCGTCAGAATGTCTGAGAATAAATTGACCATACGAGCAGAGTGTTTCTCATGCCGTTTGGCTTTGGAGCAGGCCTTATGTGTGCAGGCCAAGACAACGGGATGTCCAAATTTAGAATACATATAGGCCACAGTGAGTACCCCTGACCAGGGCAGGAATTTCAGGGAGGCCATGAAGGCCATGGCCGTCGGTACCCCTCAGTTTGGCCTTGTGCCCCTCCAAAAAATGGCATGACCTGAGGCCACAGTAGCCTTAATGGCCCAGCTGACTCCACCACTTTCTCCACTGTCTCTTTCTTGTCAATAGCCAATTTAAGCTTTGTACGGCTACGGCAGATGACAACGGCAGCCGGAAATGATCAGAGCTCGATAGATAAACCTGCCGCCGTTGCGGCCGTCTCTACTACGGCAGGAGCTAGCTTTCCACGTAGCGTCTACAACGCCTGCTGTGTAGACGCGTCGCCATGGGAACCAAAGAGTTCAGCTAAAGGGGTGGGACCCCTTCGCCGGCGGCTGTTTACTTAATGATTTGGAAGTAGAAACGGGCTCCTTAAATTCCCCAATATGTACACACCAGTGTCTCTTTCTTGTCTTGTAGACAACGGTGTCTTTTGTTGAGATTCTCAGCTATACATGCCTTACCCCTTATCGATGTGAATTTCTTTGCCTTTGTTTTACTATTTTTAAAAACATTTTAAAATACTTCAAATAGCCGATGTACATCGGCATGTTGTGAGCTATTTGTAATATTCAAAAATATTTTTTAAATTTGTTAAAAATGGCAAAAAGGTTTATCGATAAGCCATGGCAGGGGTGAGATGCCATAGGCTCGCGTGGGCTCGGAGAGCCCACACTTATTTTGCTGCACGCACGCGCGCCTCATATGCACACACTAATTAACAATAAAAACAGCGTGCTTGCATGACGTCATGAATTTAGAGGACACACACTTCTAAAATCCATATCACACCACTGAGCCATGGATGAAAATAGAGCCCTCTGAACTTTTACGTCCCCATCTTTAAACCAATGCCAGGGGTCATCAATGTGTCCGTTGTCCATGTCCCCTTCAAATCTTCTATTTAAAAAATAAAAATACTACAGTATACAGTGGCTGACTTGGTTTTATATAAGGAATATAATTGCAAGTCACTCGTCATGATATTGGATTATGCACATATTCCACACTGTTCATATTCACAATAGGCATTCTCATCACAATGCCTGCTGTCCATTGTTGTATGCTGAAGTATAAAATAGATTTAAAGTTGTTAAACATGTTTTTATGATATAAAGCAATTTTGCTTATTAATACCCGCTCAAGGACCCCTGGACTTTGAGAACCACTGGCCACTGGTGCCAGTTCACCCAGAAACGCCATTGCAGAAAACCATACCAAAAAATGTCTTCCAAGCCAATGAATGATCTGAACAGTTTAAGAGCTGCGTTTCTCAAATGCCCTTTGACATTAACACTCTAATAAAGAGCCCAGTTTTTTTAAGCAAATGAATAATGTGGATGATGTCAATATGACATCTCTTCTCTAATTGCCTTTAGTGCTTTGAAAAGTTCAAAGCCATCACTTTGGAAAAAGGTTAGGGTTAGGGTTAGGTAAAAGGTTCAGAGATGACCATGGAAATAATAACAATAATACACTTGACTTTTAAAGCAATTTTTGAAAATGGATTATGCTCCATCTACACCTTCTCTCTCAGCTTTCCTACTTAAAAACAAAGTTCAAAGGGATGACTAACCACTCTCCCTCTTTAAAAACACAGCATGTGTTCTCCATCATGTCTACTTATTCATGGTAATATTACTGACCACTCCTTTTGTATGTCCGTGGCAAAAATATATTTTGAGGAAAATGTCCATCAATGCAGTAAGATTTGTGCAGGGCTGAGATTTCACAGCAGATAGTCTACATTTCAAAATCATCCTAACCCTTAAAATGGTACAGCATATCTGTAATCATATATTGATCAAGATGTAGCGCTCGATTTTTTGGATTACATTCCGGTTGACTATGATTGGCTTCCCAAGTGGCTATGATTCATTTTTCAGGCCTTGTTAGGCAACCCGGCCTGGTAGAGAGTAGAGACCTCTGACCTCTGATAAAATGTTGTATTTATTTATTCCACCTGTGTAAATGTTTTAATTGTGTTAATTTAAAAATAAATGACATTAAAAAAAGTATTTTGTATTTTAAAATACAGAAAATACTAGACCAGAAAGTATTTTGATACAAATTACATCTCATTTTTTCCATCCCAGCCAAATACAAATTACAAAATACAAAAAAGTATTTCAAATACGTATTTCAAATACATGTATTTCAAATACTGCCCATCTCTGTTTACAGGGTTGCCCTGAGCCAAAAAGGTTGAAAACCCCTGTTCTACAGCACAGTGGTTCTCAAAGTTAGTTCATATTGTATTCTTTGGGAAAAAATTAAGAAAAAAAAAAAAAAAAGAGGCAAAGAGGTTTGGTGTAGAGTGCAAAAAATAGCACACTAGCACAGAGTGAAAGGTCAGGTTTATTAAGTATTGACGGTTCAAGTGGTTACATATCTGATAACCCAAATTGACATGAATGCAAAATACACTGATGATTGTGCTGTCAAACGATGAAACTACAGTATATGGAATGTGGGGGTCCCTGCTTCATCTCTCTCTCAGCTAAGGGGTCCTTGGCCTGAAAACGTTTTAGCCTACTGTATAATGACGTGCCTAACAATAGGGAAGCCATGGTTAATCACCATGAAAACGCCACAATGGATGTGTATCCACATTGTCTGATTTCACACTCCTTCAGCGTAATACAAGGAGAGAAGTGAGTTCTTCATTGTGAATGTGAGTGTGCAGCCTCTGCCAAAAAAAAAAAAAAAAAAAGCTTTTCTGCCGGGACTTTCTGCCAAGTGGATTCTCTGGCCAAGTTGTCAACAGTCTTGTTGTACAGGATGAATGTGCAAGGACTCGTGTCTCTCATTCATCCAACTTTCTGCCTTTCAGAATTACAGCCACCAAATCAATCTCCCTGTAATCCGGAGAGAAATGTTCTTAATAACCATAGAGATCATTATCATCGTGGTCAGGTGGAAACCTTGTGTACTGTACACAAGGTTTCCTGCAGGGCAGCCACAATATTAGTGCTTGTCAGTTTTTATTCCATCCATCCATCTATCTTTCCCCTCCTAGATAAACCTTTTTTTGCCACGCTACTCCTCCCACAGTTTTGGTGGCAACGCAGTTGAGCCATGTGTCAAATCGACCGGATTCATCGGGAAGCGATTCCTCGCATTTTGCTAAGAAATACGTCATTACATAGTTTAATTTATATAAAATTACTTTGTAAATTAATGTTCTCCATTGGCTTTTCCCAAATATGGAGATACATATATGGGCATTCCAAGATATGGGCTTAATATTGATGAAATCAGGAATCTCCATACTATATGGTCATGAAAGGGACAAAATTGGTAAGACAGAAGACATTTCCCAGCGGATTCCTCGTGAATTCAGGGCAACCACACCACAATTTCCCAGAGTTGCATCTTTCTAGTTTAGTCACAAGCTCCTGTTAATACTTTTCATTGGTTTAAAATGTGCAATGGTAGGCTTAATACATCAGGTAATACGAATGCACCTGCACCCAGAATCTCTGTCTGTCTATCGCAAACAACCTACTGTGTCTTGAGAACTGCAATAATGTCAGGAAATATGGGTTGATTGTGGTGGGTTCATGTGAGAATCTGATTAAACACAGCACAGCACAGCACAGCACAGGACAGAGCAACGGACAGACAGACTGGAGGGCTGGGGACTATGTGTGTGTGTGTGTGTGGGGGGGGGGGGGGGGGGGCATTAACTGTTCTGCTGCCCTTGACGACGCTCACCGTCAGTGAAAGGGTTAATACCATGGCGCCGTTGACGGCGAGGACTGTCAATCTTACTGTATATACAGTAAAGATATTATTACTTACTGTACGTCGCTCCGGTCCCGCCCGCATCGGTAATGTCCGCGATTTGTTTACAACGCACGTCGGGCGTGCACGCGAAGTTAACGTCCTCCATAGTAAATCCATTGAGAGGCCCATAAAGAGACTTCATTTTCTCCAAAAGGGACATTCTTATACAAAGGATGGTCTCCACTCTCCATACTTGTACACAAAAGCTGGGCGCAGCCATGTTCTCTTCTGGGCTCACACTGTCATGTGACTAGATGACGTAATCGTTGCCGTCAAGTGATAATCCAAAAAAACAAAAACAACCCCCTTCCGGCCCTTCAAAATAATAGCGGCGGCCTATGGAGGAAACGGCGTGGCACCGAGGCACCAAGCAAACCTTCAGATTAAGAGGCAGTAGTTGTGTTAATAAAGCAGAAATCATTTATTTTTAATTTTCCTCTGAAATGTAATTACCATCTATTTTTAAGTGGAGAGCGCATGGGTCTGTGCCTGTTCCGCCGAGGTTGTTTCCCTCACGGTTCCACTTTGATCTGTGTGATGTGTTTACAGTTTGGGTTCTGCTGAAGCTGATTTGACAGAATGTTCGTATCATTTTCTCATGATGACATCATGTGGTTCGATTCAAGTTTTTTTGTCTTTTTGATATGTTTGATATTGATCCTGAAATAATGAATTAAACAAACGGATGTGATGAAATGAAATGACAAATAATTTGAAATATTTATTCATGTCCACATAAACAGAAGTACAAGAATGCCTTGTATAAAGGAGGACGAGGCACTGTCTAGAGCAGACCTGGGCATTGTGCGGCCCTTTGGTTCACTCTGACCGGCCCAATTAACACATGGGCTGCTCAGGTTTCTAACATTTCTAGCTGTTGCTGCTGCCGCCGTTCACTCACGCTTTATTTTGAAGAGCCTCGGAAGCTTCGTGCATGTGCACGTGGGTGTCCACTGACGATTGAGGAAGATAATCCCTTTGTTTACAAACGCTCGCGAAACTAAAATCCAAATGGGGCCGACCATCGCGGTAAAGTGTCGCCGTGAAAACAATCAGATCTCTGCTTCCCTGGCGTTCTTTTCACCTCATTCAGAGATAAAGCCCTTTTTATGTTTCGGAGTAGAATGGAAATCAATGTAACCAGCTCGTGCCATTCTCTCTCTCTCTCTCTCTCTGCTACAGGGTGACGTATGGACTCGGGTCATTCAGAGGGCAGGCAGCTGCACGTACAGTTAACCCTTCGTTGACTTGTTCAGGGACGAGACAACTCCTTTTGGCAGGGTGACACCTAGTGGCTGAACGAGTTTGGCTCCTTGGGTGTTAATGGCAAATTACAAAATAAACACATTTTCTAATTTTACTAATCTCATGCATGGACTAAAACTGCATTGCTTTTATTTAGAAGTTTTTTATTCACCTACATCAGGGCGTGATCATTGGATCGTTGTCTCAATAACAAGCAGGTGGTCAGACTGGTCACACGTCAAGACGACCTGCCTTACCTTACCCATCAAAAATGGCTAAAGTGGCTAAAAAAAGAAAAGTCAATGCCGAATGCATTGACCTTTTGGACTGCTAAGTAGTTATTTACTGAAGTCGGAGGTAAAGCTGTGTGTTTAGTTTGCGGGGAACACATCTTGCGGGGAGCACTGCCTTATGGTCCGGCCCTCCCCAATATGTTCTGTTGTTCATGTGACTCCATGGAAAAGGTAATTGCCCACCCCTGGTCTAGTGCTAGACGCCAGAACATGTTTTACCGACACATATCTCATTGGTTAGCTTAGGCTATTATCAGGGTTCCATGGGGAAAAACGAGCGCCACACTTACTTTACTTATTTAGTGAACATCATATGATATGAATGCACTTACACCACAAGGAAAACAAAACAGATGTACAAAACCGATACAAAAGGTGCAAATATAACTATTTAATGGACGGAATGGACAGATTAAAGTGTATTACCCCCTCAGGCCGGGAACACATTTTTTGTGTATTACAGCAGGGATTTTCAAAGTGGGTGACGGGGGGCACCCTGGGGTGCTATGACGGCAGTCCAGGGGTGCCATGAGATAATTTGATAATATTTGGAATTTATTTGGACGCTTAACAAAATATTTTAAACTTGAAGCACAAAGTTATTTTCAGTCAGTTCTAACGAAAATGGCTATTATCTCAACCTTTTCCTCTCAACATAATCACTAAAATATGCCATAAACATAAGGTGCTGGGAGTGAAAATGATGAATAGAATGTAGGGGTGCCTCGGATGAAAAAAGTATTTATAGGGGTGCCCTGAGCCAAGAAAGTTTGGGAACCCCTGTATTACAGTACATGTACAGTATGTAGTACAGTAATTTCTGAAAACATATTAATTTTTTTCTGATTCTTTTCTATGAAAGCCAATGATGTAAGCTATCAAATAGTTTTGGAATATTGTTTCTATCTGCTACAGAGGCTGAGTAATACGTTTTCCAGAAAATGGGTAATTCTCAAAGCGGACTTAGGACTAAATGGGTTAAAGCTGGTTGCACACTGCTGCGTTTTTCGTTGCGTTTTTCAGGGCAAGGAGAGAGAGAGAGATAGAGAGAGCAAGGGACCGAGTGGTGCGCGAAACGGGCGGCAGTGTGCAAACGTGACTGACATAACGTGAGGTTGATTTTTTTATTCACACTTTCCGAAAATCACTCCGATATTCGGCCCGAAAAACGCAGCAGTGTGCAACCACCTTAAGGCTAAGACTAAAACATTTTTTTTTTTAGCTTGACTCGTTTGTTTTAAGACTGGAAATTAGCAGCGTTTTAGAGAACAGAATATACTGCAGTGTGTTTATGAAGTAAGTTGTATACAAAGGGCCTCTGAACAAGGGGATGACAAGCGCTCTGGCAGCCATGCTGCTTGGCAGGGCGTACAGTGGGCAGCCATCCTCGCTGCCTGGCAGGACAGGGTGGACAGTGCGAGCAGGGGCGTCACAAGGGGTAGGAAAGTGGGACTGAGTTACCAGGGCCCAAGGTGGTGGAGGGGCCCTAATAACTTTATCTATTGAAAAATAGCAGATATACAAGCTCACAGCGCGGCACCGAGTGCCGCGCTGCGAGCTTGTAGATCTGCTATTTTTGAAAAGTCGTGAAAATGTGTGCAAATCTTTGAATATATGTATTTTTTTAAGCGAACATTTGTAACTCAAATTTTGCTTCTGGGGGGTCCCTGGAACTAAATATTTTGAGATGGGGGTCCGTGGCCAAATACATATGATTTTGGGGGTCCTTCACATGAAAAGGTTTGAGCTCCACTCACATCGAAACGTAGATTTTTCAAAAAACCTTAGAAGGATTTGAAATATTCAAAGATTTTCATGATTTTTCAAAAAATAGCAGATCTACAAGCTCGCAGCGCGGCACTCGGTGCCGCGCTGTGAGCTTGTATATCTGCTATTTTTCAATGGTTAAAGCACAGGGGCCCCACAGTGAATCCTTGTACCCGGGGCCCAGAATTTGGTGCGACACCCCTGAGTGCGAGTGCTGCTTGCATAACTCTCTAAGTGGCACCACCGTGCTCAGTATGAGGATATTGATAATAGATGCGTTAGCCTTGGCAGAGCCCTATGGGGCAGAATCAATGCGAGGCCCCCACAGACAGTAAAACACTTGTGATTCCTGTCTGTGTGGATGACTGCTGAGCGGAGGACCGTTGGGATTGTGTTGAGAGATGGATTATCATGAGTAGTGGGTAAAAACCATCATAGATATGCTAACTGATGCTGTCTAAAGAGATAAACAGATCAAGCCTTCAAAGAGCTCAATAATTAAAGACGGGGTGAAATCAAAAACATGTTTTTCACACTTTTAGAGCATACTGTATGTAGTGATAATATGGCCATACCTAACACTAGATGCCAAAAAAAATAAAAATTTCTTGTGTATATTTATATCAAAGGTCCCTAAATAGGCCATTCTTAATTACTTCCTGTGAACAGAAATTCAAAAAGTGATGACATAGATAGAGTTTTTGAATATAAATGAACCTTTGATTACATTCACCTGTTTGTTTCCCATTGCTGGCTCCCATTACTCCCATTACTCAGATTTTAAATCCCATCGCCTGAAGGGCTGGTCCCCTCGGATAGGTTCAGAAACACACAGGCTTCCTTTTCAAAGTGAAACTTCAAAATAAAATACCCAAAATAGTAATTTCATTGGGTCTTTAATGAAGACATTTAAATAAATCCCATGTGTAACCGGTGTAGCTTTATGTCTCTGCGTTGTGTGAAGTAGAGACAGACCCAGAACTCTCTTTGGAGACAATGCTCCTTTTAATTCTGACAGAAACATAGAAAACACCAAGTTGGTGGCTTTAGTGCAGCATGGACCCCTTTCACATTCAAAACCGAAATACAGAGGCATCAATAACAATACATAAAACGCAACATACCTGACAGAAACATATTAAACACATGTCTCCAAGTTAGTGGCTTTAGTGCAGCATGGACTCCTTTCTAAGTTAAACAAACACTGTATAAGTAATTGGCAACTCCAGTATTATTGGTCCCATCCTCTTTTACAGTACACTTTAAGACATAATAAGACATAATAAGACAGAATAAAGCCATAATAAGAAATAATGTGTTGGTAATTAGAGCTAATATATTTTATTAGACAGAAACAAAGACAGAATAGTAGAAAGAGCGAATACATTCTCTGGCACCGTCACCTGCCGCAGAACTGCAGCGGCAGACACTGCCGCACGACCGCTAGTTCGACCAGCAGTCGCACTGCATCGCCGGCGATAGGACCAGCAGTCCCGCCAGTAGGACCGGCGGCCGCCGCACGGACCGGCAGGTCCCGTAGCGGTAAACTGCCCGTCCGTGCGGTGGTGGCTGCCGCGGCAGTTACCAGCGATGCCGGTGCCAGATAATGTATTCGCTTTCTGCTATTCTGTCTCAGCCAGAGAAGATAACAAAAGCCACCCACCTCAGACATTCAATGTGGTAATACAGGAGGAAGAGGTGGAGGTGAGGCAGGGAATTTGGGGACAGTAGGGGGAGCGTGACGATATTGCGACATAGCATCTGTTCGACAGCCCATTCTTTCGACGCTGGTGAAAAGCTAACCTGCCGACGCGGGTGAATGTTAACCTCTATACCTAAACCTAAACCTAACCTCATTAACCTTGACGCGGGAGAGTAGCTAACCTGCCAACGCTGGTTGTCAAAAAGAATGACACATCGAAAGAGCAAGATTTGCCCACACACACCGGCTGCGGACGGCGCGCGTCAAAACAGCCGCCCCCATTATTTCCTAGTAGTCATCACTCCTCCCAGTGAACACCCACCCCCCTTTTATTTTATTTTATTTATATTTTATAATGGCATTGAATGTAGTTCTTTACTCCGTACATATGATGTATTTTATAATGGCATTAAATGTTGTTCTTGTTACTATTTGCGATGAATTGAATGCCAAGGACTTCCAACATAAACAAAGCCGCAAAAGGTCTTATTCGGGATGTTTCTTTTTGGGCAGGATGTTTTAACCGGCCTGTGCTGCACTGCATATATCTGTGTTGTCTGTACTTGTCATGTTACTCATGTTTGTCTGAATAAATGATTCAATCAATCAAAGCTACTTTTTTATGTAACTTGTAGCTTTACAAACTACATTTCTCCAGGGGTAGAAATGTAGCTTGATCAAGCTACTGCCATGGTGAGCTACTTGTAGCTGTACAAGTTACGCTTTCAAAGTCGCTTCCCCAACACTGGCAATAAGCACTGTTCAAATGCTATTTTCTCCCTCTTTTCCTTTTGTTCTGTTTTTAAATGCATGTATTGTTTTTTCTTTTTTTTTCTTTTTTTTTAAAATGAGGACTCCAGCAGTGTGCTTTATAGTTAATGGCGCTCCAACGGACTTGCTTTGGTGCTAGTTTGGTTTCAGTTCGGATTGGTTTCAGTTCGGTGTGAGAATCGATAACAATTAATTGTGCGCTTCTTCACTTCAGTGTTTTTCAGCTCCCTCGGTTGAGTTGACTGATGGGCCATCCATGATGGTAAAAGCTGGACTTAAGTGATATAACCTTAGAACAGCCTGTGGTGGTGTAAAGTAACTAAGTACATTTACTGAGTACTGAACTTAAGAACACTTTTGAGTTATTTGAACTTTACTGGAGTATCTCCAGTTTCCAATACATTTACTTCTATTCCGCTACATCTCGGATTCAAATATTATACTTTTACTCCACTACAATTATTTGAAAACTTTTGTTAGATTTTTATCATTATTATTAAAACTTGAGCCCTTGCTTTCTTTCTTTCTTTCTTTCTTTCTTTCTTTCTTTCTTTCTTTCTTTCTTTCTTTCTTTCTTTCTGCATGTCTGTCTGTCTTTCTTCATGTCTGCTCTTTCTAGATGTCTGTCTTTCTCTCTGCATGTCGTTCCTTCTGTGTCTTTCTCTTTGCCTGCCGTGTTGTCTTTGTTTTTCTTTACTGTATCTGTATTTCTTTCTTTATACTGTATCTGCATATCTTTCTTTATATCTGCATCTTCCTTCATATGCATAACTCTGTCTGGCGGTCTCTACTTCCCCTGCCTGCCTGCCTGCGTGCCTGCCTGGCTGCGTGTGTGTGTGTGTGTGTGTGTGTGTGTGTGTGTGTGTGTGTGTGTGTGTGTGTGTGTGTGTGTGTGTGTGTGTGTGTGTGTGTGTGTGTGTGTGTGTGTGGCCACGCACAGCCAGCATTGTCTTTGCTGTTCCTAATTGTCCTCCATGCTCTGTTGCCCGCAGGGGCAGCAAAAACAACAACAATCTGCTGCATACTCAATGCCTCACCTTCTCTCTCTCTTTCTCTCTTCTGCTTCATTTATACTTCTTTGATGTAAAACAGACGATCTACAAGACCACGACGCATCGCGATGCTACCCTATAGGCACTCTCTCCCTTCAATTGGTCCTGAAGATATAGGGGCATATAGCGTCAAAATAATTTTCATCACTTTATCCATTTAAGGCTATATGTTATTTAAAATGAGAAGATCTACAAGCTAAAAGCTCACACCCGGTCAGTTCAACAGTATTGTGTTTGTATTAACAAGGCCCCTTTGTGTGTGTGTGTGTGTGTGTGTGTGTGTGTGTGTGTGTGTGTGTGTGTGTGTGTGTGTGTGTGTGTGTGTGTGTGTGTGTGTGTGTGTGTGTGTGTGTGTGTGTGTGTGTGGGTGGGTGGGTGGGTGGGTGCGTGCGTGCGTGTGTATGTCAGTGTTTGCATGCATGCGTGCGTGCGTGCGTGCGTGTGTGTGTGCGCGCGCGTGCGTGTGTGTGTGTGTGTGTCAGTGTTTGCGTGCGTGCGTGCGTGCGTGTGTCCAATTTAACTGTCATTGTCATCGTGCGGACGTCGCTGCACGGCACCACTTAGAGGCCATCGGTGACACCAGAGAGGTCACACAAATGCGCAGGCAACGGCGAATTGCACTACACTTCCCCCCACAGTGTTGCTGCGGCTGCTGCAGTGACTTTGGCTGTTCCCCCGTCACACTGGGTCTCCCAGCTGGGACTCAAACATCCTTGTCCACTCTTCAGAAAAGTGAAGCCGGTGGACTTTGCAAATCGTTGCTGACAGGCAGAAACCTCTCATCTACATATTCGTGTTTTGTCGTAAATGAACTACTTGATCATACTACAGCGTCACACAAAAGCATCAAAAGTAGCAGATCCACAAGCCCGAAACGCAGCACGAAAGTTGCCCCCACAATAAGGATGCCGGGGTTTAAGTGGTTAAAGGTAAATGGTTTGGATAAAGTACTCAACCCTAGTACTTTAGGAATGTATAGTGGTGAGAGAAAGTCATACGTATCCAAAAATACAACTACTGTACTCTAGTGAGGTACAGATACTCGAAAACATTTTACTTCACCACAGTTAGTTCTCAACGGGCCTGAAAATTAAGGGGCCGGCCCTAACTGGGCCCTAACTGGGTCGGACCGAGGCCCTACCCAGCCCGACTAGTTAGCATACATTTTAGGCCCTACCCTACCCTAAATGTCGGTCGGGTTCGGGTATGGTCGGGTTCTCATTACTCTATTTTCTTTTTTCATTGAGCCCGAGGCCCTACCTGGCCCGACTAATTAGCATAAATTTTAGGACCTACCCTACCGGGTTTGGGTATGGTCAAGTTGGGGCAGAATTTGAGAACTCTAATTCAAATGTACTTTGTTACTGTCCAGTCACCGCTGATGCTGTATGGGTCTGCATAGTACATTATGAAGCGTATAATAAATATATGCCGGCTTTCCTTGGGGCGATATAATGCCATTAGATACTGTGCTGTACTGTACTGTACTGTACTGTACGGGCTTATGTAACAGAGAGAGAAATATGAACGGCTGATGTCCACTCAGGATGAAGTGAAGGGGAAAGATAGATGTGCCTGCAGTGTTGCCCTATTTAACCCACCCAGACCTGAGGCCCAGTCGACATAACGTCCTTGAAAATCAGTAGTTCTCAAACACTTTGGTGCCAACTGCAAAGGCACCCCATTTGACCACAACCCCCCCCCCCCCCCCTACCCCCCCCCCCCCCCATCTGAAGATGTTTTGTTCCAGGGACCCCCCACCCCCCATAGAAGACCCCATAAATTATTCAAGATTTTTCAAACAATTTCAAGATTTAAATTTCTTTATTTTTGAGAAACACTGTTTCAAACCACTGTTCTAAATCCTAATAGTGTTTTGTGAGAAACCTATGCTTCCTACAGTAGGCCTAGATATACCATGGGTGAGCAACTTTGATGGAGAGGGCCACTGTATTTCCACACTCACTCCAGAGGGCTTCATTGCATAAGACTGTCGAAACCTGTTATCTCCATATTTTAACTTTTTTTGAAAAGATAATGCCCTACTTCGTCTATGACAAAGAAACGTAGCAAAAATAGCCGATACAAGCTCAAAACGTGTCACAGTGCAACATGTTTTGAGCGTGTAGATCGTTCGAATTGGAATGCTTGGAATTGATTTCATTTCAAATGCATTTCAAATGTTAACTTTATGAACTTAAATACAAATACATTGGACATAAAAAATACATTTTAATACTAGTCATTAAGCTAACAATATAGACTGAAGTATTTAAAGTGGGTCATGTTTGCATGTTTGGAATTGTAACAGCTGAAATCACTAATATATCTATATATAGTATTCGGATATTAACCTGTGGGCCACATAAATGGAAGGTGGGGGGCACATGTGGCCTCCGGGTTGCCAGTTGCCCATAAAAAAAAGATAGATAAAATGTAGATATTTATATGATAAGGAAAAAAGATTCAGATTGGGATCAGGATAAGACATTTAACAGGTTAGGTTTAGGGTCTCGAATTAGAGCTAAACATGATTTATATTTAAGTTGAGTACCAGTATCATGTGCCTGAAGAATTGCTGATCTATAAGCTCACAACTGTGACATGTTGTCCAACAATGTTGATGTCCTCACAAATACATAATGCTAATGCTAATAATAATAATATGACATAATAATAATGTGTGCGTGCGTGCGTGCGTTAGTGCGTGTGTGGACCCTGGTGTGGCCTTGCTGTCCCAGCCCATCTGTCAGGTCAACACCCAGGGTCTCTCTCTCTCTCTCTCTCTCTCTGTCTCTCTGTGTGTCTCTCTCTCTCTCTCTCTCTCTCTCTCTCTCTCTCTCTCTCTCTCTCTCTCTGTCTCTCTGTGTGTCTCTCTCTCTCTCTCTCTCTCTCTCTCTCTCTCTCCCTCTCTCTCTCTCTCTCTCTCTCTCTGTCTCTGTCTCTGTCTCTGTCTCTCTCTCTCTCTCTGTCTCTCTCTCTCTGTCTCTCTCTCTCTCTCTCTCTCTCTCTCTCTCTCTCTCTCTCTCTCTCTCTCTCTCTCTGTCTCTCTCTCTCTCTCTCTCCCTCCCTCCCTCTCTCTCTCTCTCTCTCTCTCTCTCTCTCTCTCTCTCTCTCTCTGTCTCTCTCTCTCTCTCTCTCTCTCCCTCTCTCTCTCTCTCTATCTCTCTCTCTCTCTCTGTCTCTGTCTCTGTCTCTGTCTCTCTCTCTCTCTGTCTCTCTCTCTCTGTCTCTCTCCTCTCTCTCTCTCTCTCTCTCTCTCTCTCTCTCTCTCTCTCTCTCTCTCCTCTGCCACTTCAACTACACAGGCCACGTGACCTATGACCCCCAAAGCAGCAGAGTCAAGGCAGAACATACGCTCTGAGTACAGTAGTAGTAGAGTGGTTCTCAGCCTGTGGGTCATTTTACTACTACTACTTGCCACATGGGAAACAAGGTCCAAGGTTCGCGTCCCGATCCCCGGCTATGTGTGGAAGTGTCCCCCTGAGCAAGAAGACACTTAACCCCTAAAATCTACCCCCCGAGTGCTCGTCATAACCATCTGAGCTGTCATCAGCTGGGGCGAAGCTAAAACTAAATGTCCCCCGTGGGACTAAGATTTCACCTTCCTACTGTAGTGACCAGTGATGTACAATCAACAGCTATGTACTGTAACTGTACAGGACCATCTTAAACTCATTTACTGTAACTGTACAGGACCATCTTAAACTCATTTACTGTAACTGTACAGGACCATCTTAAACTCATTTACTGTAACTGTACAGGACCATCTTAAACTCATTTACTGTAACTGTACCGGACCATCTTAAACTCATTTACTGTAACTGTACAGGACCATCTTAAACTCATTTACTGTAACTGTACAGGACCATCTTAAACTCATTTACTGTAACTGTACAGGACCATCTTAAACTCATTTACTGTAACTGTACAGGACCATCTTAAACTCATTTACTGTAACTGTACAGGACCATCTTAAACTCATTTACTGTAACTGTACAGGACCATCTTAAACTCATTTACTGTAACTGTACAGGACCATCTTAAACTCATTTACTGTAACTGTACAGGACCATCTTAAACTCATTTACTGTAACTGTACCGGACCATCTTAAACTCATTTACTGTAACTGTACCGGACCATCTTAAACTCATTTACTGTAACTGTACAGGACCATCTTAAACTCATTTACTGTAACTGTACAGGACCATCTTAAACTCATTTACTGTAACTGTACAGGACCATCTTAAACTCATTTACTGCCCAATTAAGCCTGAGTTCCCAGAGTTATTCCCGATGTCTTAATTCGTGTGCCAGGCCTGTGTTTCCCGAACGACTAATCAATTAGATTTGATTAAAGAGGCGGTGCCATAGTTTTGTACTTTTTCTGGTTTTCATGTGTCTAGGAGGTTGACAGTACTTCATTAGACCCCCTGGTGTGGTTGTTTTGAGCAATTATGTATTGCCCTTCTATTTGGGTTTTAGCTGTAGGCTGCCACCTTGTGGGGTCAAACGTGCCGGTCCAAAAACACACATACTTATTACATCACAGAATCAACCCCTCCCCTAATTACCATTCACCCAACATACGTGGCTGTGGCTAACTTCAGTGGGTGTGGCCACATAAAAACATAATTTTAACTCTTTCTGTACACTTTTTTGGAGAAAAAAAAATCCTCCTAGTATAATCATAATACCTGATAATCATGTTTTAGAGGGGGGGGGGGGATCATGGCACCACCTCTTTAAAAACAATCCAAAATAGGATCGCCGCTCCGGGGTTACTAAGATAGAGCTTGTGCTTCCGTTCAGGGCCTGGAAGCGGAACCGGATATGCATTTTTGGGGACGGGACAACACGCTTCTCTGCAGCCACTTTCTCCTGCTACCTTGTTACACAACACTGCAGCTAGTGCAGCAATGATAGCATGGATTAACATGGTGTCTTTTGTAATCGCAAACAGACCACGGCGTACACGCGTGCACCTGCAGCAACCATAAAGGCCAGCAGTCGAGCAACATCCCAGCCTGTTCAGAGACAGTTGGGATCCTAGGCAGACAGTCCCATGGGGCCACCGCCATTATGTGAAACGAATGAGCCCTCAGGGGCCCCTTATCACTCGTGGGGGCCCCATGCAGTTTCCCTGCTTTGATTGTCCATTGCCTGTATATACGTGAGGTCTTTTTGGTTCAGGCAACTGGGCACATTTTCTTTATGTGGCCCTCCCTGACCTTTGTGCACGTGGCCTAAAGTGCATGGGCCTGCCAGGGTCCCACTGAGGGGCCCCCATCCTGTAAGAGAGGGAGACAAAGAAAGGACATACCGTAATGGCAGCAATATCCATCCAAATATGTCAATACTGTTCCGGTCTGCCAGTGCTAAACGTCAATGTCATGTAATTGTGCATGGGGCAGGGCGGTCAATAGCCTTAATAGTGCAAACACAGCGGTGTTTGGGGACTGGAGGTCACAGCATATGTAGTGGTGGCACATTGTTGATGTTTGGTGGCATGAGCAGTGCATGGATGTGTTCTAACTGTTGTATTATATTGTTGTATTTTTGACATGTTTGCGTTATTTTCTCACTCCGCTAAAACGGTGGTTCTTTATTTGGATGCGTGATTTGTGTTGTTATTATTATTATTATTATTTTCAGAATGATTCCACATATTTCAAAAAAACAGAATTAAGATCTTTTAGAAAATAGCCAAAGTATAAAAATACCCTAACCCTAACCCCCCCTGCAACCCCCTCAAGGACCCCTGGGGGTCCCCGCCGGAACCAGCTTCCAGAACCACTGTGCCCTAATAGCATTTTGGTTTTGGTGTCAGGACTAAGGACCCGTTTCAGTTCAGTCAGTAGGCCCAGTCAGTAGTCTCTGTGAGAGTGTTACTGGTCTCCAGTTAAATGTTGTGCTGCTTGCTTCACAGCTGCAGCAGACTTCATGTGGAATGCTGCTGTACAGACATAGAGGGTATATGCATCATATGCCACTCATCTAGACTAGACCGAGTGGAAAACATAAAGCAGCATGAAGCATTGGAGTTTGGAAGCGCTCACTGGGAAACTCCTCCTGATTCTCCTCCTCCCTCTGACTCCTCATGACTCCTGCTGACTTCTACTGACTCCTCATGACTTCTCCTCATGATGTCACGTGCATACCCTCTATACTGTTGAAGGGCTATACCCTTGTTGTCAGACAGAAACCTCTTATGTCCATACTCTAACTTTTTGTGTTTGTTTTTGGTAAATTAATGCTCTATTTAATCGCACTACAGTGTCACACGAAGGCATCAAAAGTAGCAGATCCACATGCTTGATTTTGAGCTTGTAGATTCGTGGATTGTTATTTTGATAGTATGTTGTTTAAAGAGGCGGTGCCATAGTTTTGTACTTTTTCTGGTTTTCATGTGTCTAGGAGGTTGACAGTACTTCATTAGACCCCCTGGTGTGGTTGTTATGAGCAATTATGTATTGCCTTTCTATTTGGGTTTTAGCTGTAGGCTGCCACATTGTGGGGTCAAACGTGCCGGTCCAAAAACACAGATACTTATTACATCACAGAATCAACCCCTCCCCTAATTATCATTCACCCAACACACGTGGTAGTAGTAGATAATCATGTTTTATAGGGGGGAAGAATCATGGCACCCGCTCTTTAAAGAAGGCATCCTGACCAAACACATATAGGGTTAAATCTGCCTTTTATCATACCCCTTCATACCTGCTTTAGTCGATTTCTTTCATAGCTGCCCAAGGACCACAGGTGGGGTCCCCAGGCCCCACGTTGAGAACCTGCAGTACATAACAGTACAATCTGGAGTGTTCATCTGTTTAGCTCTGAAAGTGTTAAAAAAAGAGCTATGTGTTAAGTCAACAGTGGTGTTTGACCACAAGTGGAAGCTGTTGATAGAGAATAGATTAGTGTAATTCATGTCATCTTCCAGCTGGAGGTCTCAGATGTCATTTAAATAATGCCCCTGTAATGTGACCCAGAGTACAGCGTGCACAGCTGTCTTTGATTGTTCTGGCTAATGAACAAACACTGCGTGGGTTCTTTCCGCATGGGGCAAATGAGATGGCATCCGCAAGACAAGAGTGTGGGCACCTCAGTGTTAAATTGGCAATTTTCTCCCAAAATGTTTTATACATAATATATGCTTTGGAACGTGCTCTGAAATAATAACTTTACCATGTATACATGATTTGAACATGCTTGAACATTTGACATTTAAAGGAGTAGTTCACCCCCAAAATGCCTTTTTTTCTCTATGATTACTATTGAGACTTGAGTCTTGAGAATATATATATATGTGTGTGTGTGTGTGTGTGTGTGTGTGTGTGTGTGTGTGTGTGTGTGTGTGTGTGTGTGTGTGTGTGTGTGTGTGTGATTATAGTAAATGTACCCCGATTGATTCCGAAATCAATAGGGGTACGTTTATTGAAATCAAATGATTGTCTTAGGTATGCAACTAACTAAAAATATCCATGAATTCAAGTCTCTATGGGGTGAGTAATCAATAAGTGAACTACTCCTTTAAAGGCCCCACTTCACCTCTGGGACAACCATATCTTATTTTATTGTTGTTCGGGACACGATCATCATATGATGCGAAATAAGGAGGTTAGGATGTTAGAATATATTTATGGAGATAAGAGGTTTTTGCCCGACAATGAGATATGACACAGAGTGGGCCTGATGTGCTCCTATAGTACTTTTGTGCGATACACTTATGGGAATTCTACGAGGCCAGGCATAGATAGATGATCCACATGGCCAGACATAGATCCCCCTGGGGGGGATCTGGTTTAATGGATCCACTAGTCTGGGCCAGGAGCACAGAGGTGTTTATCTGCCTAACTGATGGATTGCTGCTTGTTACTGGCTCTTTAATTAAGGATCAGCATTGATACCTAGGGAGGCCTCTTCCAAGTCAAGGGTTCCCCCCCCCCCCCCCCCCCCACAAAACAAACAAACAAATCATATTTGAATTGTAGGCATTAGATTTAGTTTGACTCAGTTCCACAGATAACTATTGTGAAAATAGCTGAACTACAAGCTGCAAGGCATTGTGAGCTTGTAGATCAACTATTGTCACGATGTTAGACTCTTTCTTACGTAATATTTGACAAATTGTACAATTTGGTATTAAAAATAAGGTCTTAAAGGTTCTTCAAATTGTAACTTTAGAAATGTGCAGATAGATACCCTGTAATACTTAGTATCCTCTATGTTGATTTGTTTACTGTTCAGTGAGAAAACTATGGGGTCCCCCCAAAATAAATTGGCGATCCCGACCCCCAGTTTGGGAACCACTTTATCTAATAGTTTTGCACTGGTCCATCCTTAGCATGCACAGCTGATACTGCATGTTGAAGCGAGTTAACTCTCTGTAGAAGGTTTCACTGTGGAATCCTCAGTATCATAGTGAATGGTTTCTAACTGCATATTTCCATATTACAACTTTTTTGTATCATGTGTTTGTTGCACTGTTTGTCTAGACTAGAGAATGTTTGAATGTTTATACGGACCACAATGGAAACAAGCCTTTGGCGTTTTAGTGACTATAGATTCATTTTAGTTTTTGTGCTGTTGTACTTTTAAACTGTCGATAAGATATTTGATCAATCAATCAAAGTGTTTATTTGACCATTTGTCGCTCTGAGAGTATACAGATGTAACAGAATGGACTTTTTTGTATACTTTCAGATTTAACTTAAACATTTGCAAATTCCCATAAAAAGCAGGTGTCATACACTGCCGCCCCTTTTCCCTTTTCTCCTTTGTACCTAATAGTTTTTTGTATTTGTTGATATTGTGTACATTTTTTATGCTATATTGACGAATTGAATACAATGGAAACAAGTCCCTGGGACTTTTTGTGTTATCCCTTTCGCCTTAAAGATGAAGTGCCATGATTCCCCGCCCCCCGCCCCCCCCCCCCCCCCCCCCCCCCTCCCCCAAAAAACATGATTATCAGGTATTATGATTATACTAGGAGGAAGATTTCTTTCCAAAACCGGTGTACATAAAGAGTTAAAATTAGGTTTTTATGTGGCCACACCCACCAGTTCATTAAGTATGCCTGGTTGTCATGGTGGGTGGTAACCCAGCTGAAGCTAGCCACACCCACGTGTGTTGGGTGAATGGTAAAAGGGAATGGGATGATTATCTCCAGATAGAGTGATGTCACTATCTGTGTTTTTGGATCGGCACTTTTGACCCACAAGGTGGCAGCCTCGAGAAATAAATCCAAAATGCAAAGGGGATACATAATTGCTCATAACAACCACACCAGGGGGGTCTAATGAAATACTGTCAACCTCCTAGACACATGAAAACCAGAAAAAGTACAAAACTATGGCACCACCTCTTTAATGTCTGCGGTTTTACATTTCTGACTAACAGCATTCTAAGGCCTTGGCTCACTGGTTGTGTGTTGTGGACCATACTGGATTTCCATATGCGATTGTTTTCTGTGACAAAAGCAACACCAAAAGAGACATGTTGTTTTTTTGTTTTTTTACATGTTCTTTCACCATTTATTAGTTCACCAAATACAGTGAAAATGGCATCATAATATACAATGACTCATTCTTAGAATGTCATGACATTTTTGTAGCTTTTTTGCCTCATAAAATGATGTCTCGTTATTGAAAATATTAAGGTTTCATGCACAACAAACCATATCCAGTTTCTTCAAAAGAATGGTACAAAATAAATGAAATAAAAAAATAAAAACAAAAAAACATAACTGTAATGTCCAAAATCGGTCAAATAACAACGTGTCATTTGAGGATACTCGTAAACAGTGCAATATTTACTCTAAAATCGCCATTTTTCTAACAAATTCATCAACGAAGCTCAAGTCACAGTATACGATTTCTTAATAATAGTTTTAACATTGATGTGTGCAAAAACCCCAAAACACATTCAGTTAGTCTTTAAAAAAAACGTCAAACTCTTGATATAGAGACCAGTCAACCAACACTTCTAGATTCTCCTCTATATGTAGCCTATAGTCTCGACCTGTATGTTATCTCTGAAATATAAACATTGTTGATGAATTGTAAGACGATAGACTAGCATACGTATCATTTAAATAACAAATATTTAGATATAAAAATACAAATATGAATTTTTGTTTTTAAAAAGAAGCGTGCCAGGGTAAAAGTGGTGGCACCTTAGTGTTGGCACCGGAGCGAAAGTTCATGCAAATAGATGGGGGGGAAAAGGTCGACTTTAAATGTATAGAGGACAAAACACGAATAATCGCACAAATTAAATAAAAATAAATAAATAAATAAAATAATAGCAAACCTCTTTTTGCCATCTATTTCGTGACTCTTGTTTCAAACATATATCATTTCCACATATATGCTGCATGGCCTCTTTCTATCATTTGAATATTATTGAAAATGTGAAAAAAGATATGTGCAGGTTGTAGATTAGCTCACTGGTTCTCAAAGTGGGGTCCGGGGACCCCCTCCAAGGGGGTCCTTGGTGGGATCCTAGGGGGTCCCCAGGCAAAATGAGGAACAGATGAAACACGTAAGCCCTGTTTTACCTTTTTCTTTTTTTCTTATTTTTTGGCTATTCGAAAATAGCCGATTTGCAATCTTACCATGCGTCCTAGAACGCATGGTGAGCTTGCAGATCTGCTATTTTTGAAACAAAAATGAGAAACCTTGAAAAAAATATGACAAATCCTTTCTTATGGGGGTGGGGTCCCTGGAACAAATGGGCGTCAGAGGCCAAATACACGAACATACATGTCTGAGGACCACTGCAAGGTGCCAACCTGCACCCAAAACCACATGGATGGGTGGGGGTGGGGGTGGGGGCGGGGCGGCGGCACAATGCAACCAATTAAAAGGTACCCCATGATTTAATCAAACCACTTCAGTGACACGTTCTTTTTCCAGTAACGGGGCGGGGCCAAAACAAAATCAGCCAATAACAAAGAAGTTATTATTAACATTGCACCATCCTCGGATAATTATGTTCTACATACAATATGGGTCTCCACTATTGAGAGTTTGGTTGGTCTGTCGTCGTTTTTTAAAAAGCTTTTTTATTCTTTTTCTTTATAGCAGCAACGGGGGGTGGGGGGGGGGAATGCATTCTAAGTTCACGCAGTGCTGAAATGGACAGCTCCTCATGAATGCCAAATGTCGCTGTTTGAATCAACAATGCAAAAAGCGTGTGGGAGGCGGGAGGAGGAGGAGGAGGAGGAGGAGGGGAGAGGTCTCCCAGCTTAGAGAGAGACTACAGAAGCCTACTGTACAACTACTGACATGGGGCTTGAAATGGAGCTTCAGCCTCCTCCAAGGCGCAAATGTTTCTTTTATTTTCATTTTTTGTTATTGTTGTTGTTTGTTGTCATTTACAGCGCTTTAGGAAGAGAGATGGTCGTAGTAGTAGAATATGAGTTCAATTCAATTCGATCCATATCCAGGAAACCAGCAGAAGGGTTGAGAGAAACGGAGGCGTGTCCATCATTTCTCAACATCTTGGTGCGCAGCAGGAGCCTATAGTTTAAAAATCGGGATTCGTTTGGAGAATTGCCAGCAACCCCATCATTGATAAACCTCTGTCTTTTTCCCCAGTCTTTCTCTCTCTCTCTCTCTCTCACTCTCTCTTTTATCTTCTTTTTTTGCCTTCCCCATAATCTCTTCTCCGTCCTTTCCCTCCGTTTCTCCTTCACTATCCCCGTCCGTTTTGTCTTCGCTTGATCGGTGCCATCGTGTGTGTTTTTCTCCTCCTTAGCAACACCACAGTCCTCGAAAACATGCACATTTTACAGCCGACAAGTGCTTTTTCAAATCGGGTGGATCAAAAATTAAAAAGTCTTGCCGATGGCGTCGCCAGTCACGTTTTTAGACGCCAGGTGACGACTTGTCTGTCATGCCTTTCAGGACCTCGTCTATTCTGTCGTCCTCGATGACCACTGTGGAAAGGAGAGGGGGGTGATGTTTACTGGCACCATTCAAGGAATATAGAGCATGTCAAACAGGCAAACATGTCCAAGTGCAAAGCCAAAAGGCAAGGACGGACAGTGGATGCAGCATTCTAATCTAGAAGAACGCGCTGTGCGCGCTCGTTGCATCCACTTCGTCCTTGACGCGATTTTTTTTTCTCACAGATGGATTTCATAACAATGCCACTGCGTAGAAATGCTGCCAAACCCCAAAGTGCGCACGTGTCTGTCATAGCCAGAGAGGTTGTTTATCACATAATAAATGCATATTATTTAGGCTACTGCAAATGTGTAAGCTATTAGAGTTATAAGGGCTGGTTTTATGAGGGAGTCATGGCAGGATAAACAAAGATAGGCACTGAAACTAGACCTTTATTTTTATATAGCCGCCCTATTATTATATAGACCTATATGTATATATATTTTTTTGGTTGGTAAAAGCATGTTTTTTTTTTTGTTTTTTTTTTGCAAACTCCAGTTTTCATTTGTTTACAATGTCATGTGCGTGTAGGGTCTATTTTCAATGCATGGGAGTTCAATTCATATGCGCCACGGCGTCGCTTGCCGTCGACCAAGAACAGATCTTGTGTCGCGGCAAGCGACGGAGACATGCACAAACGCAGCAGGGTTATCTTTATGGTAACAACATTCCGTTCAATTTTCAATCGTTTTCCCCTTTAATGAATTACCTCTCTTTGCTCTGCCGATCTGGCCGAGCTTCGGGGGTCTTTTCGCCTGCGACGCCGCGAAGAAGGCGCTCGTGTCCTGCAGTCCGCAGCTAAAGGACATCTGGCTGACCTCGCTGTCCGCGCCGTAGCCGCTCATCTTCCCCTCGTTGTATGGCAGCACCTCGGACATAGTGTTGGCACGATGAAGCACTGATCAGCGATCGGCGGAAGACAAAAACGTAGTTTTGGCTATATTTTTGATATATAGCCGTGTATAGCTCCTTTTGTTGTGGTTTGCACTTCTCGAGTTGTTTTATTTATTTATTTTGTTAGTCTTCGTTTTATTTTTCTCCGGTCGCAATCCGTTTGGAGTAATCAATCAATCGACGTGTATAGAGGTCCGTCTGTATAGACCGCTGTGGTTGTGGGTTCGGTCGGTCTGCGCGTCTCTGCTTCCGTACAGACAGGAGTGGATGTTGTTGTTACTGCATGGGAGAGATGGAGAGATGCGTTCTGCTGCGCTGCTGGCTGATGTCTGCTGAGGGAAGTGGGAGATCCCAGGATCATAAAGGAAACCCAAGCGGAATGGTGGTGAAGTCATCCGCCTGGGCTTTAGAGCGTGTGTGTGTGTGTGCGTGTGCATGTGCGTGTGCGTGTGGCGGGGACTCCGGGTGTTCGAGGAGTAAGGGCGACGCCAACAGGCGAGAGATGGAACTGTGTTGGTTTAGTCATCATAGGAGGGAGACGTTTAGGCACGATAGCGCTGCAATATTGTTTTTGAACTGTGAGAGAACTGTATCTTCTTTGGTGCTTTGGCCCAGTCCAGTTCAGTCATGAGAAACACCTGTTCCTATATAGCCCCCCCCCCCCCCCCCTTTAGGCTATTAGTGTTATACTCTTTTATAGATTAACAGGATTGTAGATCTGCAACATTTTTCTTTTTCTTTTTTGGACAAAGACTGAAACTAAGCATATTTTCTCTTTGTTTTTGAGTTAGTTGGAGTTAGTTTTGCATTAACCTTGCGTCACCAGGCTTTCTCGGAGGAAAGCCTGGTATTCGTCAACGGGCCGTTTGATTCGGTCAAGGCGGAAACCACAAGCAGAAGAAGCGGCGTCGCTTTGATTTGGTTCTCCCCGTTTGTTTCCCCTATCCCTATATATTAAAATGCTCGAGTAGCCTAGTGTAGTCTTGCCATGTCGCTACGAGTTGGACTAAAAGATGCAAATACCAAACGAATTTTCCATAAGTAAAACTACGCTGCATCGAGGGGTTTATTAGGTAGGCCATAAAAGTATGTCCTTGAGCACAGGGGAATTAATTGGGGGTTGAAAATCAAACTCCGAAAAGTGAAGGGATCCCAGGCTAGTTTTCCCAGGTGAGTTATCGTTGTATTCTTCGCTTAACTAAATTTGTATTTTCCCATTAGTTAAAGGAGGCATTCAGACCAAAACATGACCCCCCCTGGATGTGCATTTTTTCATACATTAGGCTACACCTTCCTACCTGGTTAAGTACCATGCATAGTAGTACATAAACAACGCGGGGATACATAACGAACGGAGACGGAGAGTACTTTGATCCGGTCTCTCCGTAGCTCCGGACGTAATTGTCTCTGTCCGTAACATTACGGACAACACTCAACCTAACGGATTAAAACCGATAAAAACGTACGTACACATGAAGTACCCGTGGCGAACTTTTGTCAACCGTGGGGGCAGTAGAGGGAGAAATGTTTCGTCTTTTTTTCTGGTATCCATTTCGTAGTAGGAGGAAGTAAAAAATAAATAAATCACAAACGCTGAACAGTGAACAAGCCGTTCAGGACGCAGACCTGTTGCCACTTGTACAACTGCAGTGCACACAGCAGCAGCGGAGGCAGAACATAGAGGCAGCAAAGTGCCAGTGTCAGATCATGATACCATTTTAAATGATTATGATTGGTTTTAAAAGTTGTTCTACTTTATCCAAATAATAATCTATCTATAAATGCGAGAAGTCTCTGCGTGTCTGTCTGTCTGTCTGTCTGTCTGTCTGTCTGTGTGTCTGTAATCCGCGTATCTCGAGAACCGTTCGTCCCACCGGCTTCAGATTCGGCACTCGCGTTCCCCGCCGCGGCACGGAGTGCAGTGCCGGGTCTCGACCCGACCCGACGCGCGGTTTTCCCGAACCGGCGCGAAACGTTCGGAATCTCCTTATGCGGGGTTGATTGTTGACATCAGGCTGTTCCGGAGGAAATCGGCGAAAGCTCTGACTCATTGTGACATCACTTCATAAAAGGCTCTGACATCACGTACGCCACATGAGTCAACAAAAAATCTCTGTGAGTGTGTATGTATGTATGTAATCCGCGTATCTCGAGAACCGTTCGTCCCACGGGCACGCGCATTCTCCATATATGCATGGGCATAAAATGAATGCCCCCAAATTGGGCATAAAATGGATTGCAGACAGACAGATACAGATATCTCCATATATGGACATAAATGGACAGAGGCAAACAGATGGTCAAAGATCTCCATATATGGGCATAAAATGGACGCAGACAGACAGATACAGATATCTCCATATATGGGCATAAATGGACACAGGCAAACAGATGTTCAAAACGGGTCCTATGACAACAGGTATAATGAGGTTTGCATTAAAGGGGGAACCGGCACTGTGTCTGCAACACAGTTGGAGGCACAGACAGATACTCCATATATGGACATAAATGGACGCAGATAGACAGATATCTCCATATATGGGCATAAAATGGACCCAGAACTATAACTGCAGTGATCTCCATATATGGACATAAAATGGACGCCGACAGACAGACAGACAGATACAGATATCTCCATATATGGGCATAAATGGACACAGGCAGACAGATGGTCAAAACGGGTCCTATGAAAACAGGTATAATGGGGTTTGCATTAAAGGGCGGGGCATTCATTCCCTATTTACATTGTTCCGAGTTGGCCAGGTCGCCGACTAGACACTGGGCCGCCCGAGCTTCTAGTATTAATAATAGGCTTAAAAACAGCATTTTCCGACGGCGACGGCGTGCAGGGACATCAACTATGGAGTGAAAATAGAGTACGATGCCATTGAAAGAACGCACAGCACGGCTGTAGGCTATTTACTTAATGCATGTAATCGCCGATGCCTATCAACATGTTTGCTCATTGGGAAGATGCATTTGGGTGCCATCTATTGGATACAGTATGTAATTGAACCGTATATAACACAGAGAACGGACGGAACTATGCATGTCGACGCAATTACCGTAAGTTCCTCCTCAACCCCAAACGTACACAAAATCATCCATCCGTAACTATAAATGGCCCTTTAGGTGGATTTCCCTAGCTAAAACTCTTCATCATCTCCAAAAGGGCTTATTTCGGCCGCTTTAAAGATTGTATTTATTTAAATGAATCGTCTATGGTTCCTAGAGACGCACAGACCCGTCAGCAGCAGTAGCCTAAAAGCATGAGAACCGGCCAGTGGAGTTTCGCTTCCTCAGCCCCTCAGCCCATGGCCGGAAGTCTTCCGGGCCGGCTGGGCTCCAGCCCAGGAACAGAGGCAGCAATGAGGGAAATCCACCTAACCAGGTGGGAAGGTGTATGATTCAGCTGGGGGGGGGTCATGTGTTGGTCTGAACGCCTCCTTTAACTATATAACCCTGTTTCCCGAGAACCAATCTGGGAACCACATCATCAAAGCAAGGGCGACGCCCACTCGGCCTGTCTCTCTGAAGCGTAGCGACTCTGAGGCTGTCTCGAGAGATTACCTGAGAACAAGATAAAGACCTGTTCCTTATGAGGAGGACTAGGGTAACATACCATGACATTGACGGGGAAATCTCGTTATTTCGAAGTCCCGATATTTTGACTACGGGCGTCGGCATGTTAGCTACTCACCAGCGTCAGGGTTACTGAGGTTAGGGTTAGGGTTTGGGTTAGGTTTAGGCATAGAGGTTAACATTCACCAACGTCGGCAGGTTAGCATTTCACCAGGTTAACATTCACCCGTGTCGAAATACTGGGACGTAGTAGAACAAAATGTTATGTGGAAATATCGACACGCTCCCCACATTCACTCACATCCCCTACACAGTCAGTCAGCCAGCCAGACAGACAGACAGTCATGTTAGTCAGTCAGTCAGTCAGTCAGTCAGCCAGCCAGACAGACAGACAGTCATGTTAGTCAGTCAGTCAGTCAGTCAGTCAGCCAGCCAGTGATGATATGATGTGATGACATTGTAAATACTTTTTGTACCAAAACGTTTGCTAAATATCTGATCTAAGCTGATTTAAGTAAATCTATATTTTTATATTATATCTAAGTACCAAAAGCCAATGTTTTACAGTATTGTCCCACAGTCAGGTTACTAGAGTTCATTTCAAGGTTCATCCACTCACGCACAGTCCTGTCTCACACGCACGCCAGCATGCACCTAGAGCGTGATCAGCTCATGCTCACCTCATGTCACCAATGATATAGTAGTGCATGCTCTGTGACTCAGCCGCCTTGAAAAAGCTACATTTCTCTGTTATCTTCTGTGAATGATGTTTTGCACCTGTTTTGCACAAGTCAGCCTGTACGTGCAGATACCCGCACCCACGCACTTGCGGGGTCTCAGCCGCCTTGGAAAAGCTACATTTCTCTGTTATCTGTAAAGAGAAACCCAACGATTCCTGGCACAGCCCAGGGGCGGGGGAAGGAGGAGTGAAGATCACGTGGTGATGGGGCGGAGGCAGACAGCCTTGCCCCTTTGAGTGTGTGGCCCAATCATGCCTGCTCAACTGAAGAAACAGCCAATAGAGTCCAGCCCGGGACTCCTCCCACGAACCAATCAGAAAGTCTCACCTCCCCTGCTGAAGACCTGCGAAATACTATAAAGACTCTTGTTACTTTCATTTTGCGTCCGTCTCTACGAGAACACTACAGCTGGCTGTTGTGTACTTTACTGAACGAACCTCTTGGTACCGGTACTTGGATTATTTTCTCTTTTGTCTCCTTACATAGATTTTACTTAGAACTTAGAATAGCCCATTTGTGCAAACGGTATTGATATAATAAAGTTAACTGCTATTATTTTAAATAGAAGTCTCCTGTTTTTAGTATTGATTTCACTGGCACATTCATACTCATTTCTGTTCTACGCATAACCTCACCTTCTGAAGTTTTAGTGCAACTTAGGCGGAGTAGAGAGGCTCGGGCCTCGAGCCTTGTTCTTCTCGTTTGGAGAGAGGTTCTTCCAAAATCCTGGTGACCCCGACGTGATGAGTTTTGTGCCTTTTTAACAATTTTCGAGATTCAAAATTTACGGAAAAAACGCGTTGTTGCTTTCCCTGAGTGTTCCAGTTCCAACCAGTACAACAGGTGGCCACCTACAACATCTAACAAGGTAAGCACAAACCTCTTACACTGAAATTGTGCACATTGGCATAGGTTCTAAATTTAGTTGTGCTGTTGTATGAACTGTCAAACATTCTAGTTCGATAGGAATATTACAGTAAAATCTGTGGGACAAACACTGCTTGGGAGCGTAGTATAACTGCATCCTACCGTGAATAGTGTGCGGTATAAATACAGGCATCTACAACACCGGGTCGCGCCTGGGTTGAATGAGTAAAAGGTAACCTAGAGCACTAGTAGGGTAAGTCTCAAGTCCCGAACCTAGAGCACTAGTAGGGTAAGTCTCAAGTCCCGAACCTAGAGCACTAGTAGGGTAAGTCTCAAGTCCCGAACCTAGAGCACTAGTAGGGTAAGTCTCAAGTCCCGAACCTAGAGCACTAGTAGGGTAAGTCTCAAAGTCCCGAACCTAGCGTGAGGGGGGTAACTATAGTAAATCCTAGCCAAGAACGCAGTGTGAGGGGAGTGCATTTACTAAATCCTAGCCCAATAACACAACGGTGTATCCGCCGTATTGTAAATAATAACAGTGTCTCTGGAGTACAAGGGGGGCTGTTACGGTGTCTCCGCCGTGTTGTGAATGTTTAAACAGTGTCTCTGGAGGACAAGAGGGACTGTGAGAGATTGTTAGAGCGAATGGAATAAAGTGAATGATTGATGGTTTGAATGAGCTCGATGTACAACGGACTGTTTAAAAAATAGTTAACTTGTTTTGTATTACTGCTAAATAATTTTAGTAGATAGAATACATCCCAGCGCTCCTTCTGAGCCTCAAATTTTTGAATTAAAATCATTTTTACACATTTTAGAATAAAAACCAATTTTGACGGACTCGAAGAGTACAAAAATTAGAAAGACTCAAGGAGCTCCTGAGCATTAGACGGGTTAGATGAAAATCCTAAAATAGGTTTAAATCATTAGAATAACCTAACAAAAGTAAATAAAATACATCTTGAGATAAAATAACTAAGCGAAACACCTTTTAATGCAAATAGAACAATTTTTAAGTAAATAAATAACTGGATGGGATGTATTAAAACTATAAAAAGGTATCATCGGGTCTACACTTACGTAAGAGTACAATCTGCAGGAGCAAAAGACGGAGAAATCTGTCCAGATCAAACAACACTGCTCAAATAAAAGTTGAACACATCATTGTGATATTCATTGCATTTTGGAGTATTGCTGTCATTTTGGTACACTCTCTGTGTATTTAGTTTAAGTCAAGGTAAGTGACACAAACACACACCACTGATATATAGAGATCCTTTAGAGTCAGATATGAGCACAGAACCACCCCAGAAGTTCGAGGCCGCTTGGGCCTTCTTGGTGGAGAGGACAGCATCCCGCCTCTTTCCCCAGAATGCCTTCTCTAGGCAGTCCTTGTTAGCGGACGCCGCACACTACTTAGTGGAGTGGCAAAAGGACAAATCACTCCCACAAAATAATGAGCCAATAGTAGTAGACCCCAAAGGCATTCTCCAGCCAGAATATGTCACCAGAATCCATGCGTTAATCCACAAGCTGGAAAAGAAGTTCGAAGAAGCCACTCAAAAATCTACCACCCTATGGGGGGCAGATGCAAAAGCCAGAAAAATAGCTGGTTATCAAAGTAGGCTAGAGATTCTCAAAGAAATCATCAGAGTCCGATCCAGGCACCTCCAACTGGACACGTCGGGTAGGGCTCATTTCAAAAGCAGATATTCTGACGCAAAACAAATGGTGATTTCACCACAACCTGACTCTGACTTGTATCCAGACCCTGGTGAGTATGAGTCCACTTTAGAACCACCCAGGGCCCTAGCTAGTGCCCCTCCAGCACAACAAACACAGACACTGCCACCACCATATTCACCAGCAGGTCCCACTGGGCGACCAACAGAAAGACCACCCATACAAGCAGTACTTAATGGGGGAAGTGAAGACGATGGGGGTGTAGTAAAAGTTACAGGTTTCCTCAAACTCCAGCCCTGCGCTGAGAGCACCGAAATCATGGTCAGCAGTCTCCTAGTAAAGGATGACATAGAGAGAGAGATTGTTAAAGTCTCTGCACAAGGTACACCTGGTCACCTCACAGCTGACCAAGCAGATCCTTTGCGTGTGGTCTATCCCGACCTGGCATCTTTGACAAAAACACACACACCACCAGCATCCCTCATGGGAGAGGCTCTTGGGCATGAGTCTGACAATGGGGGAAAGGAGAGAAAGGGAAGAACTATGGTGAGGAAAAGAAGGGAAAAGCAAGTAGAAAGAGAGAGATCAGTAAGTACAGATAGAACATCCTCTAGTGAGGATGGGAGGAGTGAGAAAAGGTCAAGCAAAGAGAAGTCACAAGAGAAGAGCCCCAGCGCAAGGCCAAAGACGAGTGAGCGCGCTTTTAGTGAGCGTGCTCACTCCTCTGAAGGCTCGGAGAGGGACAAGATGGACAGAGCTAGAGCTCAGGGTAGGGGTAGACACCAAGCAGGAGACAATAGAGAGACAGGAGAGAGCGTGTCCAACAGCCAGATACTAGAACAGAAAAGAGAGTTGGCCGCAGAGAAAGAGCAGTTGTGGCAGTGGCACCAGGACCTGGCAGAAGCAGAGAGAAGAAAACAGGAACAGCAGTTAGCCTATCATGGTTATCAGGGATCCGAAGGGACCTACTTCCCTCAAAGTCAGCCTCATGAATATGGGCCACCTCCGCCACTTAGAAAGGACTTTCACGTAGGCGCACCTGCCACCCGCGGTCAACCTTCACCTTACCCTGGGCCCTATCTGGCCCCGCACCCGGGGCTGGATGCTGTCCCAGACCGGACCCAAGCCATGCACACGGTCACTCTCTCTTCTTCCACCACCACACCTGTTGACCAGAGAATTCCTGGAGCCACAGGGTACACACCTTCCTCCTACCCTAGGGCATGTCCAACGCGTGCCCCATGGGCCCCAGAACTGTCCACCGCCAACATTATCATAGAATGTTCCCACTGTGGGTTGCCCAACCCAGGTAGACGCCACACAGCAGAATGCAAGTCCAACCCAGCGAGCCACCAGATGGTGATGCATTGGCCTAACGGCACAACCACCATGCAGGCCCCAGTAGTACAGGCCCCAATCCTGTACAAACCCCAACCAGGTGGAGCAGCAGCTCTACCTGTGTATAACCCACTCTCATCAGGAGATCTGGATGGCATTCTCTCCAAACTCCCGAAGCCCGCGGACGTAGGATGGCGAAAATTCTACGATGATCTCAGACCCCACTTCAGTGGACGCACCATCGCCCTTGGTGATATCAGAAGTATAGTGGCTCTCTCCACTTCAGAATATGACCTTACTCAGATAGAGGTAGCCATAGGATCATCCAACGACGCCCACGACACTGAGTGGGTCATACACTCTGCACGCTTCAATCGTGAGGCAGCACGCAAATGGCCTTTTAAAATGCCGGAGGGGAGATTCCTCTCCTACTCCCCAGAGCAATCAGGCACTCAGTTCCTAGACAAATCATGCAGACAGTGGACTGACATCACAGGCACACACCCTAGCAGAGATCCAGCCTTGCAAATCCTGTTCAAAGGACAGGTGATGGATGTTCTACCTGAGGCAGTAAGAAATTCATTCAAAATGGTTGTGAATCCCATGAGCATGCCATTCGAACAATGGTCGGACACTGTATCACATCACATCAACGCACACAAAAGCACCACTGACATGTCCAAACAACAACAACAACAAATGACTAACGACCTGCTTAGAACACAACTCAAAATAGCGGAGACAACCCTCAAGGACTTGACCAAAGCAACAAAAGACAAGGCTACTGCAGCCAAAAACATGACTCAGACCGAGGCTAAACCAGTCACTCCCACTCCCATACTGCCCCTCATGCAGTATCAAATGTCCTGCCTCCCAGATGTAGACAGTCCCAATCCAAATGTCCTGACATACGCACCAGTCCCAATCAATGGCATGTACACCCCAGCCGCTTCCTACCCTAACACCCCATACAGAGGACAGCAACAAGGGGGAGGGTATAGGGGTAACAGGGGAGGGTACAATAGAGGGGGAGGATATAACAGGGGAGGAGGAACAGGATATGGGCCAGGAGTTAATGGGTTCCAGTGCTTCAACTGTGGGGCACCTGATCACTGGGCCAGATATTGTCCACACCCACAAAACCAACAGCAGCAGCAACAGGGATATGGGCAGAACCAAGGGGGAGGATACAGGGGTAACAGGGGAGGGGGATACAGAGGGGGAAGAGGTAACTTTGCACCAAGGGGACAGGCCCAGCAGCAGTTCCACCCACCCCCTAACGGCAACCACGACCGTGCTCCATCCCAGTACCCATATCCAGTCCCCAACACAGCCCCACAAGATCATCCAGCAGTTCAAGCTGTGATATCAGATTATCACACCCAAAATCAGGACTACAACCAGGAAGGCTACTAGGGCTGCCCAAGAGAAACCTTAGCTGCAGCAGAGGAACCAATGATCCCACTCATAATCAATGACAAGACATACATGTTCATGTGTGACACGGGAGCACGTTATTCTACACTTAACGAAGGCAAACCTCTCCTCTCAAGCAGCAGAATTAGTGTAATAGGATTCTCTGGGAAATTAGAAAGCCAACCATTTACTCAGCCACTACGCACTCAAATGGGTAGACAAGTGTTTAACCACAAATTCCTGTTCGCTCCAAAATGTCCAGTCAATCTGTTAGGAAGAGACATTCTCATCAAAATAAATCCTACCATACACTGCACGCAGTCAGGCATGTTAATGACCCTACCAGGCTCAGGTCTGATGTACAATATGTCAGGTTTTGATGACAAAGAAATCACTAGAGTAATGGCTCAAATAGGACAAGTACCCACTCTGTTTCACCATCTAGAACCCATTAAGGGGCAAGCTGACATCTTTTGGGGCCTGCTTCAGCCCAACCTTCACCCACTCAACTCACTCATGCAGTTTCTCAGTGAATGGAAGACCACTATCCTTGACCTCAGACCTTATCATGACTTGAAAGACCCACCTCATGTCACTTTAAATTATACCAGGACCCAGACTGAAACTGACACTGCTTATCAGGAAGCATGGTCAGAGCATACTGAAGATAAGACTACGACCATTCAGGCCCTTTATGTATATGCAGGGGAAGAGGGAGTGGCAGTTTCTGTCCAGCTCTCAGATGACACCTCCAACCTGTATATGCTAGGGAGAACAGCTGTGCCTCACATCTCATTATTTCTGACCGCAGGACAAGAAGCAAGAGCTCTCGGGCCCATGTGTAAAAGGTTGGCAGCACTGCCTGAAAATGAATGGGAAAGGACCGAGCATTCCCAATATGTTGTGCATCCTCAATCTAGTGCTGTGAGGATAGGCCCAATTAACACCTCAGAAACAGTAAGATGGGAACATACTGTTATGACTAGGTTCCACGGTCGGGAACAAACTGACCATGAAGCAGCACCTCAGTTGCTGGACTCTTTGCCACCCACCCTGTGGCCTGACGACGACCAGGATGTGGGCCATTGCCATAACATCCCACCCCAGACTGTCTCCTTCACTAAAGATGCACCAGTCGTGAATAAAAGGCAGTACCCTATTAAAACAGAAGCTTATCCAGATATAGATGCCACCATTAGGAGCCACCAGTCTAAAGGTGTCATAGAGCCCTCCACCTCACCTTGGAACACAGCCATTATGGCTGTCAGGAAACCAGGTTCCTCAAACTATCGTATGGTTCAAGACTTTAGGGAAGTTAATGATCACTTGTCCACAGCAGACATAACAGTCCCAGACCCATCTGTCTTGCTCAACTGCCTTACACCAGCACACTGCTATTTCAGCTGCGTGGACTTGAAAAACGCTTTCTTTAGCATAGCTTTAGCTGAGGCATCTAGGGAATATTTTGCGTTCACTTTTCCACCAGGAAGTGATCAGAAATGGCAGTACACAGTTTTGCCCCAAGGGATGAAACTTAGTCCAGGGTTGTTTAACAAAGCACTGAAAAGTCAGCTCAACCGTCTCATTCCTCCCAAGGGTACTGTCATCCTCCAGTACGTAGACGACATCCTGGTGGCGTCAGAGAACGCCCAGGACTGTCTCCAGGCCACTAAGGACCTCCTCCTCCTGCTTGCAGAGGAAGGATACAAAGTGTCCAGGAAAAAACTCCAGATAGCAAGGGCTCAGGTTAACTTCCTAGGTAGGATCCTTAAAGAAGGCTCCCTCAACATCAGCCACTCCCACCAGTCTTCCATTCTAGAGCACAGGCTGCCCATGACCATAGCAGACCTCATGTCTTTCATTGGTCTGACCAGTTATAGCAGGTCCTTTATCCCCAATTATGAGACTAACATCTCTGCGCTGAGAGCAATTGTCAAGCAATATGGCTCCTTAAACGGTCACCTTAAGTTTGACTGGACCCGAGAGGCTAGAGCCCAATTTCACCAGATCTGTAGGCAGGCAACCACCAGGGCTGTGCCGGACTACACCCAAGAGGCCAACAAACCTTTTATCTTAGATGTTTCTGAGAAAGACGGCATTTTTAATGCAGTCCTATATCAGAAACATAAGGGGGATGGAGGGGAACGTAGTGTCATAGCATACTATTCGAAAACTTTGCCACCTTATGAGAAAGCCCAACTCCCATGTGCCCGTTATGTTTTAGGCTTAAAACTAGCGGTGGAGAGTCTGTCACACATCATTATGTTCCATCCACTTGTTGTCAACACCAACCATAGCATCAGAGCCTTCCTTAGGAGCCAAACTTTTGCAGTCACCCTAGATCGAAGAGATAAAGTTACTGAATGCCTGACTGCACCACACATCTCGTACATCAGCGAGACTCCAAATATTGCCCACAAACTGCACGCACTTCCAACCACCCCAGAAGAGGTACACATATGTGAAGAAAGAGCAGCACAAGATGCCAAAGTTAGACAGGATCTGTCCACCATAGAGATTGAAGACGAGTTCGATGAGCCACTAGTAAAACACTTCTTTGTAGACGGCTCCTCGTGGAGAGATCCCACTAAGGGGATCAGAGCAGGTTACTCAGTGGTAGAGGGCAGAGTAAAGGGGGTGCCATTAGAGATGTGGGAACTAAAAGAGGCAGAAGAATTAGCCACAGGTACGCGATCAGCTCAGAAGGCAGAAATTATGGCCCTAATAAGAGCATGTGAACTAGCTAAGGATCAATCAGTTAACATCTATACTGACTCGGCCTATGCACACCAGGCTGTCCACTATAACCTAGCCAGCTGGATTAGAAACCAATGGATAAACTCCACAGGCAAATATGTGCTACACAAGGCCCTAATGGAAAGGTTAGCCTTAGCCCTTATGGAGCCAAAAAGAATAGCTGTACTAAAAGTTCAAGGCCATAGTCTAGCTAAAACATTCACTGCAAGGGGCAATGCCCAAGCTGACCAAGCAGCTAAAAAGGCCTGTGGCTATGTAGAACCCACTCTTGAAATGGTAACCAGACAAGTATCTGTCTCTCTAGTCCCACCTGACCCACCCACGTACAAACCAGAGTACAACCTAGCATGGCTTAAAAAGGACCAGGAGCAATGTAGCCCAGAAGAAAAAACTCAATGGTTAGCGAAGGGCTGCAAAAAGGACGACACAGGCGTGTGGCGTTCAAAAGAAGAAGGCATATGCTGCTCTCAGAATCTCATGCAACTCCTAATCATAGAAACTCATGGTCCTTCTCATCTCCATGCCAGAGCAGTCTTAGAACGTATCAAAATCAATTGGTACCATCCTGAACTTAATGCCTTGGTAAATCTCTACTGTAAAGCTTGTCCAACCTGTCTTAAAATGAATAGCCAAGGGGGACTCAGAATGCCCACAGGGGCTCGTCCCCTGCCTTCAGCTCCGTTTGAAACCATAACCATAGATTTCACAGACATGATAGATCAAGTAAATGGTTTTAGGTACCTTTTAGTTGCAGTCTGTGAATTCTCCAAATGGATAGATGCCATTCCCTGTAAGAAAGAAGATGCGAAGTCAGTGGTCAAATGGCTAATCAACCATCACCTCCCACTTCATGGTCCACCACGTTTTATCCGTAGTGACAACGGCAGCCATTTCAGCAACAAACACCTAGCTGAGGTAGAGTCTGCTATGGGACTACAACATAAGTTTGGAAGCGTCTATAGGCCAGAAAGTCAAGGTTCTTGTGAAAATGCCAACAAGCAGATTAAGGCTAAAATAAGCAAAATTATGGAAGACTCAGATCCCAAGAAAAAGCTAAACTGGATCCAGGCATTACCAATCGCCCTTTATGCCCTTAGGTGTAATACCAACAGCACTCTAACAATCTCCCCATACCGTATGGTACATGGGTATGAGATGCAGGGCCCAGCTAGTCTTAACCTGAACCATTCTTCCACTCCACCTGCCTACACAGACAGGCAGAGAACCACCTGGCACCGAGAGCTAACCTCTCTAATAAGTGAAATGCATGCCCATAAGTTGAGTCAGGACAAATCAGGAGATCCTAAAACTTTCAAGCCCAAGTACATCCCCATAGGCCAGATGGTCTATGTCAAAAGGTTCAAGAGAAAGTGGAACATGGTAAGATGGTCAGGTCCATTCAAGGTAACAGACGCAACAGAATTTGCAGTCAAGGTTGAAGGTCAACATGTTTGGTACCACAAGGTGCACGTTAAGGTAATGCCAGAAGGAGATAGCACTAGGAGTGTAGATCAGATTCAGGAAGATCTAACTCAGCTCAACCAAGAAGAGGAACAGGCAGCAAAAAGAAATAAGCAGTGCCCCTTGCCAGTAGATATGGAATGGGAGCAAGACCAAGGTTTTGAGGACAAACGTTAGACTTAGCGTCCTTTGTCCTTCTCCAGAGTACCATATTACTCTGAGTAGCTCCACAAATGATAATAAGTCTGTTAAATGTTTGTATGTAATGTCATGTACTGATGTCTGTTGTTCTATGTCTCCACAGAAATCATCTATTGATAACTACATGAACACCACCTCTGACACCAGAAAGGATAACTGAAAGATCTGGGCGTTTAGATAAGTATCTACACTTACACATAATTTAGAAATTGACTACGCCCAGATTTAAAAGAAAGATCTGAAAACATATAGTAAGTCAGAGAGTGATATTAGGATATATAGGAACACTATGCCCAGCCGTAGGAAGTATGCCATGCTCTTGACTGTACTTACACTCCTCAAAATATGGATGTTTGTACACTTGCTAACTCCTGTCCAAAGTGCAAACCGCATATCCGGAAGTTACCAAGCATCAGATTATTATCATCATTACATGTTCTGTACTGAGGGAGTGGATTGTTCCACTCACGTGAAAGGGTACTGGTATACTTACTACGGCACTGGTTATCATGTATACGCATGCTTAGGAAATTGCAAGGACAATTGTCAAATTATTGCAGGATCCCGCCCCTTGTCCAATCGCCATAACGGAGACTGCAGAGCCCAAAGGGAACATTGGGGATCCTTTGATGGTGACTCAACTGGGCGAGCTAACGGAAGGTTAACTCTGGCTCGGGCTGGTCCTTATGTGATCATGAAATTAAGAAACCCACAACTTGGCGACACAGGTCAATTATGGTTAGGTTTAACTCTGACCGGACGAGACTCCTATGCTAAACTGTTTATTGACGTTTCTCCCAAACCTAACGCCACAGCTAAACTTCCTGAACGCATCATTTATGAAGAAGAAATCAATGATGAGGAGGAGCTCGATGAATGGCTTACTAGAGACCTCAACTCTGAACTGCCAGACATCACCAAACATCGTGTCCACGGATACTTGGAGAGGTGCGAAGGTAATACTGCATGTGTTAAGGCAGCGATTGCCGCCCACCATGCAATGCAGGACGCTGACTGTTGGGTCTGTGTCCATCACCGTCCTGATCTTAGGGTAACCCCCATTTCTCTCACTGACCATGATAGCTCCACTGAAAACTGCACCTCTCCCCGTGACATGCTCCAGCTACTAGCAATGTCCCATTTAATAGACAGGAACATAACCATCACCAACTCCTCCCTAGATGGTACCCTGAAGTGTATTGAACCAGCCCAATCAATGACCCAACGTACTCACGTTCTACCTGTCAAACCCATCAAGGCCCCCGTATGTTTGTGTTCCCACGACACCTCCCCAGGCACTGTAGCGTTAGGTATATCTCTGTGCGAACGCAATATCCATCTTAATGACGGTTATTGCACCTCTGTGGCTCTAGATGGCACCCTGCTAAATGTCTCATGCCCATGGTTTAATGTATCCGTTTCTCACCTCAGCTATGCTGCTGTGTGGACTTGCGGCAGAGCCGCAAGACATTTTCTCCCACCCAAATGGAACGGCTGCTGCCACCCGGGTTATATTTTTACCAGTGTTATAATTTACCCTGTTGTTCCCCCAGAAGATGACAATGCCCACAATAGAGTTAAGAGAAGCCTAACACCCACCACTGCCTGGGCCACTCCAGACCAGACTCAGACTAACTTAGAATACATTAGGGCCAAGTACCCAGGTTACACATTCAAGGACCCATGGACTGACTCAGACTCCCAAATGGCCTATGGCCTAGGTGCCACCACCTTTATCACCTCTGGTGTGACTGAAGAGTTCACCCTGAAAAAGATTAACACTCTAGCTGCCGAACTGCTAATGTTACATGACTCCCTCTCTGACCTCCAGCTGGCAGGTCAGCTCCTAACCAACGAACAGTCCCAAATCAGGACAGTAGTCCTCAGAAATCGTGCTGCCCTGGACTGGATGACGGCTAAGGAAGGTGGTGTGTGCAAAATGCTAGGTGGAAAATGTTGTTTCTTAATCCCTAATAATCATGCTAACATTTCCTCCCTCATCTCTCATTCTCGTGATGCCATAGCTACCATCCCACAGCCCCAGATTCCAAACACTTGGTTTGACTTTAGCTTACTAGGGGGCTTTAGCAACTGGTTTGTCACCACCATTCTCCCAGTCCTGTTGATCGTAGGGCTCATCATTTTCGTAGCCATACCAATGTTGAAATACATGATTAACAAAGCTGTCCGCACTGTTTACCCTTCTACTGACTTCCAGCTAGCCCAACTGACCGAAGGAGAGGTCCACCAACCTCTCCTGGATCTTGTTACGGACCAGGTCCGTCCACCTCCTGTTTACGAGGAGGCATTTGAGTGAGCTTTTTTTTTTTTTTACATACTGATGGTTTAATCCACCCACGCATAGACCAGCCTCCAGTCTACTTACACATTGAACCCGTTGTTTTCTATAAGAAATTGTTTTTCCCTGCTTGTGTGAATCCCTAGCATCCCCAAAGGACTAGGTGATATAGTTTTAGGTATTTTCTGCACTGATTTCTGTTTTACCCCGAAGGGGGTCTTGTGTCAATTCATGTTTTCTGATGTCATCTTATGGATGTTGTCTTACAACCAAAAAAGTAAAGTTGGACAGTCACACAGGAATGACAGGGGTATGTTGATCACAATTGTAACAGAAAAAGTTAGGGAATCTGATCAACAATACCCCACTATAGACTGACATGTCAGTGGCTAAAAACTGTGGTCTGTCCAACCAAGTGAAAACTCTGGATTCAGGGACCAAGTTGACCTTATGGTCAAAAGATAGAAACTGACAAGTATGAAATAGATGTCATCAGAAACATAGAATCCTGTGCCATTGTTTATGTGTTAGTTGCATCCCAAAGGGGGTGCCATTTATTGTTTCTAAGTTATTAAAAAAAACAAGTGTTGATTCTGTTGACCCCCGCTCACCATATTTTTCAGAAACGTTACCCAGTTTAGGTGGACTTCTTAAAAGAAGTCCAAAGGGGGAGTTTAAACTTTTCTGAAAAATGTGCCAAGTATCACATCACTAGTTAGTGATCTGCCCTGGAGGCAGATCAAAGGGGGATTTGATGATATGATGTGATGACATTGTAAATACTTTTTGTACCAAAACGTTTGCTAAATATCTGATCTAAGCTGATTTAAGTAAATCTATATTTTTATATTATATCTAAGTACCAAAAGCCAATGTTTTACAGTATTGTCCCACAGTCAGGTTACTAGAGTTCATTTCAAGGTTCATCCACTCACGCACAGTCCTGTCTCACACGCACGCCAGCATGCACCTAGAGCGTGATCAGCTCATGCTCACCTCATGTCACCAATGATATAGTAGTGCATGCTCTGTGACTCAGCCGCCTTGAAAAAGCTACATTTCTCTGTTATCTTCTGTGAATGATGTTTTGCACCTGTTTTGCACAAGTCAGCCTGTACGTGCAGATACCCGCACCCACGCACTTGCGGGGTCTCAGCCGCCTTGGAAAAGCTACATTTCTCTGTTATCTGTAAAGAGAAACCCAACGATTCCTGGCACAGCCCAGGGGCGGGGGAAGGAGGAGTGAAGATCACGTGGTGATGGGGCGGAGGCAGACAGCCTTGCCCCTTTGAGTGTGTGGCCCAATCATGCCTGCTCAACTGAAGAAACAGCCAATAGAGTCCAGCCCGGGACTCCTCCCACGAACCAATCAGAAAGTCTCACCTCCCCTGCTGAAGACCTGCGAAATACTATAAAGACTCTTGTTACTTTCATTTTGCGTCCGTCTCTACGAGAACACTACAGCTGGCTGTTGTGTACTTTACTGAACGAACCTCTTGGTACCGGTACTTGGATTATTTTCTCTTTTGTCTCCTTACATAGATTTTACTTAGAACTTAGAATAGCCCATTTGTGCAAACGGTATTGATATAATAAAGTTAACTGCTATTATTTTAAATAGAAGTCTCCTGTTTTTAGTATTGATTTCACTGGCACATTCATACTCATTTCTGTTCTACGCATAACCTCACCTTCTGAAGTTTTAGTGCAACTTAGGCGGAGTAGAGAGGCTCGGGCCTCGAGCCTTGTTCTTCTCGTTTGGAGAGAGGTTCTTCCACCAGCCAGACAGACAGACAGACAGACAGACAGTCATGTCAGTCAGTCAGTCAGTCAGTCAGTCAGTCAGTCAGTCAGTCAGTAAGTAACCGAGGTCGCTTTGTCGTTGACAGAGGTGTGCAGAGTGTCGTGAATGAAAGGTCGTGACAGGGAAGAAAACAGGTGTGGGATGATTGCACTGCACTTTATGGACCTAGTTAGGAGCCCCGTCCTGTGCTGTGGCGACGTGGCCAGCTTTTAACGAGGCTCGTCCTCATAGCAGTTCAGTTAATGGGAAGTTGTGTAGGAGGGGGAGGCGTACAGCAGGCTATATGTTAGAAAAGGATATGCCTGTCAAACTCATGTCATGGCGCATAATAATACAAATCGCCACGTCGTCGCGTCAGCAAATTAATCAACAGAATAACTTCAGCACCTTGGACAGCGCACATGCCCTTTACAAGTGGTTTCAAGTGGTTGCGCTTATTTGTTTGGGTCGCTTTTTGGAGCGGTGAAAGCGCTCCCAATAGACAGGTATGTCCGTGGGTGGCTATGTCTCTGGGTGGCTATGTCTGTAGCCTGGCAATACCTTGAGTGGCCACACAAGTTAAAGGAGGGGCGCTGTTGTGCAGGCACACATACACACACACACACACACACACACACACACATGCAGCAACACTCACCCCCCCCCCCCCCCCCCCACGCACACACACGCACGCACACACACACACACACACACACACGCGCACGCAGCAACACTCACCCCCCCCCCCCACACACACACACACACACACACACAACATCATGACACCCCCCCCCCCCCCACCCACACTCACGCAGCAACACTCACCCCCCCCCCCCACACACACACAACAGCATGACACACACACACACACACCCCCCCACCCACACTCACTACACAAACGCACACACACACACACACACACACGCGCACGCACCAACACTAACCCCCCCCCCCCCCCCCCCCCCCCACACACACACACAACAGCATGACACATTAAAAAGCTAGCAACATCACTGCATTATAGATCTAGGACAGAGTTCATAGATTTAGAACACATAGAATCAAAAACATAGACCTGGAACTGCTCAAATTCACCGCTCCACTTCGAACCAAGGTTTGATTTTTTGGTGCTGCCTGAGCATCAGACAGACCAGGCAGCAGGGGCGTCACACCAAATCCTGGGCCCTGGGTACAAGGATTCACTGCGGGCCCCCCATGAATGTTAACTATTGAAAAATAGCAGATCTACAAGCTCACAGCGCGGCACCAAGTGCCGCGCTGCGAGCTTGTAGATCTGCTATTTTTGAAAATCGTGAAAATGTGTGCCAAGAAACCTATGTTTCCATATCAGTGATGCTCAAACTTTTTTCATGTGAAGGACCCCCATCTCAAAATATTTAGTTCCAGGGACCCCCCAGAAGCAAAATTTGAGTTACAAATGTTCACTTGATTTGCGCACATTTTCACGACTTTTCAAAAATAGCAGATCTACAAGCTCGCAGCGCGGCACTCGGTGCCGCGCTGTGGGCTTGTATATCTGCTATTTTTCAATAGCTAAAGTTACTAGGGCCCCTCCACCTTGGGCCCTGGTAACTCAGTCCCACTTTCCTACCCCTTGTGACGCCCCTGCCAGGCAGACACATGCACTGCAGGCCTGTGAAACAAAAACAAGTCATGTGGTTATGTAAGAGGCAATGTCCCCTTGCTTAGCAACTCTGGGAGACAGCCAGCAGGCATCGCTGCCTGGCGGCCGAGGGAGGGGGAACAGCTGACGGTTGTGGAATTATTAGTGTTGGATAACACCTCCTCCGGGGGGGGGGGGGGGGGGTAAGACGCAGGGACCCCGCTGGAGCGCCCCGGCCCGCCAGGCTGACTGAGTGCTGGCTGTCGGCATGAAGCACGGGCCCCGCATGCCCACCCTTGAAAAGCGTGCCAAGAGCATTCCAGTTTACGACCAGTTTATGGAGCACAAGTGCTCTAAATAAACAAGCGGGGCCAACATTTAAAGAGGCACCAAACAATTCAAAGTACTTTTTTTTGCAGAGTTGGGTGCAGCAGCAGGGGTGCATGGAGCTTCTATTCTCCAGTCTCTCTCAGTGAGATTTGCCAAAATTGGCATCGAACCATAAAAAAGGGTGCATCATGGGTCATTCATTGGAAAATAAAAGTAGTAATAACATGAAGTTGTGTATAATGAGATCGTGTAGGCCTACAAGTAAAAGTATTTTATTCAAACATTCACTGTAGTAAAAAAAGACAAAAAACTAAATAGCACAAATATATTGGCATTAAAACTTACTTTCAGTGCCAAAGTAAAAGTAGCCTATTAGTAGGCCTAATGTTATATTGCAACTGGTAGAGGAGGATCTTAAAGACTTGATGCTGCTGGGCTGACAGCTTAACTGAAGTGAACTCAAATTGTAGTTCTGTACTTTCCACTGCTAAGAGCATACACGTTCCAAGATAATGGTTCTATAAAATGCATATTGTTCCACAAAGAATCCTTTGATTGATTTATTGATTGATTGATTGATTGATTGATTGATTGATTGAAGATTTTATTAGAAGGTTGCATAGGACAAAGTACAGTTTCAAGACAGTACAGTTCACTGGTTCTGTGGTACATAAGGTCAACTAAAAGGAGATCCCATTTACACAGGATCCCTTTATGTATCTCATATAACATTGAAAGACAGACTGATAGAATACAGTACTATGCATAGGATATCCTACAATAACCAAAAAGAAAGAAGCAGTTAAGAAGAGAAAAAATAAGGTAAAAATGTAAATACAAATAATTACAGTGAATGGCTCTTCGTGTTCCTCTGTGTTTTTCCGATGGTTCTTTGAGGCATCTTTACCCTAGCTATAGCATCCCAAAAATGTTGAAACTTTCAAACCATCAGTTCATTTGAGCAGCTATACCCTGTGTGTGTGTGTGTGTGTGTGTGTGTGTGTGTGTGTGTGTGTGTGTGTGTGTGTGTGTGTGTGTGTGTGCGTGCGTGCGTGCGTGCGTGCGTGCGTGCGTGTGTGCGTGTGTGTGTGTCTAAGCTGCGCAACAGTGCCACTTCTGGTCACCCATCGGCATTGCAGCTGTTCATGTTGCACGGGACAGGCTTGAGGACAGGAGGAGAGGCACTCTAAGTCGAACGGTGGGGGCCGGCTTCACCACTCCAAAAAAAAAGAGAAGAAGAAAAATAAATAAATAAGAATATTTGGTGCAGAGGGGGTGAAAGGAGCAGACCCAGTACAAAGGCCAGGGAGACATCGGTTGATGAAGTCTATTTAAGTGCAGGGGTTCTTTACGGAACCATTAAAGGCCTAGTATGCTTTCTTAACTTTCTCCTTTGTTTACGTACATAACAAAACATATGCTTTTTTTTACCCATCAGGTCCCCATAACAGCACACTGGAGTAGTGTGGTGGTGTTTACCTGCAGAAACACACAGGCCCTGCCACTCTGCCACTCACTCAGGCACGTGACATTTCTGATACTTGCTTAAAGGGGCACTCCACCACTTTTCAACCTATGTTCATATAATTGGTCCTCACTCAAAAATAGCTTTTTTCCTTTTTCTTATTATTTTTTTTCTCAGAGGAGGACTGTGGGCAGGTCAGAAACCCATCGTCTTGTGACATCATCGATTGCCAATCCAGCTTATAGAAACTGCAGGCTTTCTATTCCTGAAAAGTTGCAATTTTAAAGTGGAAGCCATTGTTCTCGCGATAATAAAAATCTAAATATTTTTTTCAAAAATATTGATTACATTTCTTTTTTTGGAAAATTATGATGTCACAAGACGATGGATTCTGAACCTCCCACCGCTCTCCTAGGAGACTTGGACTGAGTAGAACAAAATTGTGATATTTTATCATGAACATTAGTGAGGACCTATTATATGAAGACTGGTTGAAAAGTGGTGAACTACTCCTTTAAGTATTTATTAGCACTAATTTAGATCTTCTGTTTTTCCATGTTTTATTTTATTAAAGGCCACTCATTGATATTGTACTTTCTCATTATTATTCTTCCGCCACCTTTTCTCTAGTGGCTTGACCGTGCAGTCGCTTTTTACGAAACTCTGCAGTATGGTAGAGCAGGGGTTCCCAAACAGGGCACCCCATGAATATTGTTTTAATCCGAGGCACCCTTACTCCCAGCACCTTATATTTATAGCATATCGTCGTTGTCGGGTGGAAACCTTGTATGTCCAAAACCCTTCGTTTTGTATTTATCATCTATAAAATGTATTAAACTAGTGAAAACAGCAGATCCACAAGCACACAACGCCTCGCGATTGTAGATCGGCTGTTTTCACTATAGTTTTGTGCAACGTCCTTGTATGATGAAGCAGGGCTTTACTTGACCAAAAGACGTACACATTTGAAACCTGGAGACACAAGGTTTCTGCCCGACAGTGACGATATTTTAGTGATCATGTTGCGAGGAAAACGTTGAGATAATAGCCATTTTGGTTAGAACTGACTGAAAATAACTTTGTACTTCAAGTTTAAAATGATACTCAATATTTTCTTTAAGTGTCCAAATAAATTCCAAATATTATCAAATGATCTCGCGGCACCCCTGGACTGCTGTCACGGCACCCCATGGTGCCCTGTCACCCACTTTGAAAACCCCTGTGGTATAGAGGACTATGCCAAACGGCTAAAACATGAAGCTTGCAACAATTGGCCAAAGGGTGGCGCTGTAGGAAGCCTTTGAAAGTTCAAACTTTGAACAGGTATAGCTCACGCTCTGTTTGACGTACAGCCATGAAACCTGGACACACATATGCGTCTCCTCATGCCGAACAACCTTTACGCTATGACTTTTGACCTCTGACCTTTAGATCTCCCACCATTTTGAATGATATGAAAAAAAGTAAAAATCTATCTCCTCCTGCGATCTTTGCGTCACAAAAGTTGTTTTACATGAACTTTAGATCTAAAGATCTGTCTCGGCAGATTTTTTTTAAAGTGAAACATTATTTTTAAATAATTCAATGAATATTGCGGTTTTATGCAAATTATTCCTCTGCCTCTAAATTATACATGCAAAGTCACATGTTCATGACATTTGGCAAAGATGTAGAGGCAGCGCCGGCGGGCCGTATACGCAGACTACGCAGACTGCGTAAGGCCCCCGCCGACCAAAAAGGCCCCCACCGCCCCCTCCTCAGCAGAAAAGAAATCGCGATGTGAAATCTCGCGATTTTTATCTCATATATATCTTAACATTTTGAGCAGTTTGTAAAACGCTTAAACCCGAGCAATTTGCATGAAACATTCTAAACGCAATCTAAGGACCTTTATCAAACATATCTTTTTATAATAATAATAATAATTATTATAATTAGGGATGCCCCGATCACGTTTTTTTTGCTCCCGATCCGATACCGATCAAATATTATTGCTTCCGATTCGATCCCGATCTTTCCCGACCCGATCTTTTGGCAAGGCATTAAGAAAAAAATAAAAATAATAATAAATAATAATTAAAAAAAAGTTGTCCTTTAAGTTTTTTTTATTCTATTCATTCTATCACTTAGTGCAGCATTGAATCAACAAATTAAAAACAAAGTAGTGTACCACAAAATAACCATTCAAACTAAATAAAATTAAGAGCAGAATAGTGCAATAAGAACATAATTCTATTCCTTTTTTTTACAAAACGAAACAAAACAAAATATTACATTTAAATATCCTTTGTTGAACAAACTAAAATATGTCTAAAACCTCAGTAGATGTCCTCTCAGTAAACTTCTTCATAATAAAAGTCTGAGATTTCCTTTGCCGGTCACACACCACAGTACTATGGCATATATAACTGTCTCCGGTCACACACCACAGTACTATGACATATATAACTGTCTCCGGTCACACACCACAGTACTATGACATATATAACTGTCTCCGGTCACACACCACAGTACTATGGCATATATAACTGTCTCCGGTCACACACCACAGTACTAAGGCATATATAACTGTCTCCAGCCACGCATCACACGTTGTATGCTGTGTGTGCGTGTGTGAGTGAGAGAGGGGGGTCGAGAGAGGGGAAGAGAAAGGAGCCAGGAGAGATAGAGAGATACATTATGGATTACACATAGGCTACACACCTTTCTATCCTCTTCTTTTTTTGGGAAACAAAACAGCAAGAAGGCATACAAACATTTAGCCTCATGCCCTTCCAGCAATCACTTAACAAGATTCAGCCTCACTCTAACGCTGCATTCCTTCCACACAGCTGTGGGCCAATCAGCCATTAATGAGAGAGAGGGGGGAGCAGAGTGTGGGCTGGAGCAGAGAATTTTTTTTGAAACTCAATTGTAACTTATCACCTCAACAAAGTGGATTTATCCAGTGGATTTATGCTTGCTGTCTCTACAAAATGTGAGCAATTGCACACACACACACACACACACACACACACACACACACACACACACACACACACACACACACACACACACACACACACACACACACACACACACAGGGAGAGAGAGAGAGAGACAATTGTGGCCAGGCAGGCACTGCAGGCTCACAGCTCACAGCTGAGCTGACAGAAATGGAGCAAGTGCATACATGCAGTTCAAAGTCAGACCTAACTCTATGGTTCTGCGCAATTGACGAACGGGTCATGTTTGTTTTGTAATGTTAATGAAAAAAAAAAAAAAAATCTAAAAAAAAAAAAAAAAAAAAAAAAAATCCGATATTTTTTCCCCGATCTCCGATCGTTAAAAAAAGACGATATCGGCGGCCGATCCGATTGCGCAATCGGGATCGGGCATCCCTAATTATAATAATCATAATATATATAGCTGCAAGCAGCGATAAAGTGGCGAAAAATGCCTCAAATCATGAACACAGCCTGCGATGTGCGTGAAATTTTGCACACATATTCTTTTTTCCTACTTTTTCTGGCTTGGCCACTTTATCGCTGCTTGCAGCTATATTTTTATATTTTTATATTTGTTTCCTCATTGCCCAGAATGCAGTTTTTACCATGGTGAAAGAAATGCAAATGCCCTCTTTCCATGCCATATACCTGCAGGCAGCATTCAAGAGAATTCACCCTTTGTTAGCCTCCTGGTTGGTCCCTGACTGACCAACCAGCAGGCTCTATCTGCCTTGTCCCGCCCTGGTTCCGCCTTTTTTATGTTGAATTTGCTAAAACATAATTTTTGGAGAAATAAAAACATTTAAAAACATGCTGATTCACTATGCTGCCAATGAGCAGCTCCAATTGACTGAAACAAAGTTTGAAATTAGAATTGAGCACACAGAATAACAATATGAAGCAACTGAATTAACATGGCAGTGGATGGAATGTCCCACTGAATGTCCCTCCAAGACAAAGCAACCAATGGGTGTGGAGAGGGGCAGGACAATGGGCGGGACTTGACAAAGGGTGAATTGCCTTGTGTCCAAACTCGAACTTAAACGCAGCATCATATGTTGAAACAATTGTCCTCTCTGTGTAGAAATCCATGCTGTTACGCCACATCTCCAGTATTGACTAGAATAGATTATGCTTATAGTTCATCAGTGTGGAATCAAGCACCGAAAATTGCCGACCTCCAAGCTCACAACGCGCCGTGTTGTGAGCTTGGAGGTCTGCCATTTTCACCAAAAGGCCCTTTTAGGAATTTCAGCCCCTGCCTCTCTAACATTCTCTGCATGTCCCTGCTTTCACCGAATTTGAGTGATTTCACTGTTTGTTTTGGTAGATGGGGACGCTTTTGGTCTACAAAAACCAAAGGGCAGGGTGTGTTTCTGCAGGAAAACACCACCACACAGTGGCTGATAAATGTAAGTTGCATGCAACGTAAGTTCAGTAGTGGAGACCACCCTTCGCTCATCCTAGCCACTCACGTTCCTTACCTAATCATACACACCTGATGGCTCTCAGCCAATCCACACGTAATCACCACAGTATAAATACACCCCCATGTCGATCCTCTCACCCGTTTGCTTCCTCTACATGGAAGCCAGGTTGCTTGTTCTGCTTGGTCGTGAGTACTGCGTTTGTAGATCGGCTATTCCTGCTAATCATTGCTTTCAAGTTCATTCGTCCGGCTGGTTCTGCAGCCTAATCCAACAGACTGGCTACACTCCTTCCAGATGCAATGGCAGCCTTCATTTCCAACCCTGCTTTCAACCATTTGTTCTTAGGGTTGTTTAGCCACACACACACACACACACACACACACACACACACACACACACACACACACACACACACACACACACACACACACACACACACACACACACATACATTGCGATTCTGCTATAGATGCTGACCGCTCTTGCTACTGCTACTACAGCTACATGTAATGCTACTACAGCAATGCTAACTATCGACTGCTATATTTAGCTCATGTTACTTATTCTCAAACTGCTACTAACATAACTGCTAATCATTAGGCCTACGGCTAATACTATTTCGATTTAAAGGAGTCATCCAGACCAAAACATATATAGGGTTAAATCTGTCTTTTATCATACCCCTTTATACCTGCTTTAGTCGATTTTCTTCATAGCTGCCCCTTTTGCTAGATTTCGGCTGCCCCTGTTGCTAGATTTTGCGGGCCCTCTCATAACTAACAGAGTGTATAGCCTTTATACTAGTGCGGTTATTTCTTCAGCTTCAAAGTTAGTATTTTTTTATTGGATTGTGTTTACACAACGTCCTGAGACCAACCAAACCGCTGTTTTGACCTCACAGGCACCCTTACTTGTCAAACGGCTTCTGCTCTGCACCAGAGCAGGGAGAGGAGAGGCTAGAGGGAGGGAGGGGAGGGAGGGGTCGGTTTGACAAGTAAGGGTGCCTGTGAGGTCAAAACAGCGGCTTGGTTGGTCTCAGGACGTTGTGTAAACACAATCCAATAAAAAAATACTAACTTTGAAGCTGAAGAAATAACCGCACTAGTATAAAGGCTATACACTCTGTTAGTTATGAGAGGGCCCGCGAAATCTAGCAACAGGGGCAGCCGAAATCTAGCAACAGGAGCAGCTATGAAAAAAATGCAATAAAGCAGGTATAAAGGGGTATGATAAAAGACAGATTTAACCCTATATGTGTTTTGGTCTGGATGACTCCTTTAAGCTACTACTAAACATGACAATTATACAATGTCAACCTGCTACAGTGGTTAGCAGTTAAGATTGGCAGTGTCACCAGTTGGCTGCCTCAGTGGCACTACAGTCACTGAGTAAATGTGGTACCACCTTTTGAGGTTAGCCATGAGTCAGCAAAGGTTGCTAAACTGCATTGCTACTACAGCCTCAGCTAATGCAACTTTTACTCAGTTCTGCACATATTATGACTGATTGTAAACATTACAACTACACTACTTAATTTAACTGCTGCTACGAACTTATGCAACAGCTGCTATACATGACTGCCGATAATTACAGCTACCGCTATTAAAACGGCTGCTAATTATTACTGATAATGCTTTTACTCAGGCTACATGCTAAACATGACAACTACTGCTACCATGAGCTAATGCAACTTTTACCCAGGCTGCTGCTATCATGTCTGCTGCTACCACGAGTCCAGCCACTCACCGGGGGCCAGGCAGACCAGACCCGCATGCCGACAGGGCACTCCATCCTGTCCCGTCATCCCAGCCCTGCCCACCCGGGCCCTGCGCTCTGACTCCGCCTCTCGTCCATCCATTTCCGGCTTGCAGTCTTCCATGGCAGGTGCACGTTCGGCCCACATCCCCCCCCCCCCCCCCCCTCACTCTCACGCTGGCCGACGTGCATCTCGCCCGTCCCCTTCCCTCCCCGCACGAAGGCAGGCACGTGATAGTGCCACGCCTTCTTCCACACACTCCCACCCTTCCCCCAACCTTCCCTCTTCTTCCCGACGCCGTGCGTCCCCTTCCCCCTCTCCCTCGGACGGACACCATGTGCCCTCCGAGCGGCGCCGTGAGGTGCCTCCTCACCCCATTCCCTCCCTCCTTCCCTCGAACCTTCCCTCGATCCCTCCCTCCTCGTCCCGACGCCTTGCGTCTCCTTCCCCCTCTCTCTGACAGGCACCGTGTGCCATCCTCCGAGCGGCGCCGTGCGCCACCTCCTGCCACCGACGGACAAGACGAGTCCTCTGCCAGACGCCGTGTGTCTCCATCTTCTACCACGCCCGACCGGCACAGCACACGCTCCTCTGATCGGCGCCGTGCGCCACCTCCTGCCACCGACGGACAAGACGAGTCCTCCGCCAGACGCCGTGCGTCTCCATCAACTACCACGCCGACCGGCACAGCAAGCGCTCCTCCGATCGGCGCCGTGCGCCACCTCCTGCCACCGACAGACACCACGAGTCCTCCGCCAGACGCCCTGCGTAACCATCACAGACACCGGACTGGCACAGCGTGCATTCTTCCGATTGCCACCGTGTGCCACCTTCTCCCACCGACGGACATAGCAAGTCCTCCACTAGACGCTGTGCTTCTCCATCAACTACCATGCTCGACCGGCACAGCGTGCACTACTCCAAGCGGCGCCGTGCGCCACTTTCTCCCACCGACGGACACAGCAAGTCCTCTGCTAGACGCCGTGCGTCTCCATCAACTACTTCGCTCGACCGGCACAGCGCCAGCTTCTCCCACCGACGGACACAGCGTGTCCTCCGCCAGACTCCAGACTTCGGATCAGCACAGCGTGCACTCCTCCAATCAGCACAGTGCTCCACCTCCTACCACCGACGGACACAGCAAGTTCTCCGCCAGTTGGCGTGCATCTCCACTAAAGTACCACACCCAACCTGCACAACGTGCACTCCTCCGATCGGCGCCGTGCGCCACCTTCTCCCACCGACGGACACAGCAAGCTCTCCGCTAGACGCCGTGCGTCTCCATCACCTACACCCGACTGCTACAGCGTGCCCTCCTCCAGTCACCGCCATGTGCCAACTCCTCACACGGACAGACACATGCGTCCTCTAACAAATGTCGTCTCCCTCCTCGAAGATTCGGGGCTGTGCGCCTTCCTCTACTCCCAAAGTCAGGCACAGCGTGCCTCCTGCTTCAGACGGGTGCAACGCACCCTCACGATGCCACGCCTCTCCTTCCCCTCTTTCTGAGGACCAGCACCGCATCCCATTGATCAGCACCAAGCGCCTTCCTCTTCTCCACCGATTCAGCGCAACAAGCTTCCACCCCACATTCCTTCCTCGAGTCGTCCATCTTCTCAGGTTCAGCGCTATCCACCACCACAGGATCAACGCCATCTACCTTCTAAGGATCAGCGCTATCCACCGCAGGATCAGCGCCATCCACCTTCTCAGGACCAGTACCAACCAGCCAACCTCTCTCCTCTTCCAGATCGACACTGTTGACCTCCTCCACCTTCATGTCATTTGCCCCCTCTACTGGACCGGCGCCGTCCTGCAGCCGATCCTCCCAAGTCTCCTCCCCCTGCCCGACGCACCCAGGGAGCAGTTCGGTATGTGCCACCCAACTCCCACTTCGTCGCTCCAAGCCAGTTCCCCCAACTCCTCCTGCGCCCTGGATCTACCCCCCCCCCCCCCGCCCCCAACAAGCTTTTTTTGCCTGTGGAGGCAACCCAGGCCCCTCGTCGCAGTCCGCTACAGCAATCTGACCTCTCAATTTGTACTCCCAGACAACGTAGGCTCTACCTAACCCTGCAGTCCTCTCTTGGTCCGGCACAGGATGCCTCCCCCTCCCTTCAGGATCATCATGCCTCCCTCCCTCGACTTGGTGCCGGGCGCCTTGGTCCCAGGATCACATGTACCCGTTACCTCCCGGCTTCCACCAAGCAGCCCTCGCCGCACGCCCATCCATCACCTCCAGGTTATCCCTCAACCAGTTTTCACTCCACGATCGCCTCGTCCCATCACTATCGGGCGACCTTGGTTCAACAACATGTTTTCCCCTCCCTCCCAGCCTCCCTCGGATTGGCGCAGAGCGCCCTCCTCCTGTCATTGAGTTTCCCTCCCCTCCTCCCTACGACTGGCAAAGCGTGCCGCCTCCTCCCTACGACTGGCAAACGTGCCTCCTCTTCCCTATGACTGGCAAAACGTGCCTCCTCCTCCCTACGACTGGCAAAACGTGCCTCCTCCTCCCTACGACTGGCAAGCGTGCCGCCTCTTCCCTATGACTGGCAAAACGTGCCTCCTCCTCCCTATGACTGGCAAAGCGTGCCTCCTCCTCCCTCGGACCAGCAAAGCGTGCCTCCCCCTCCCTCAGACTGGCACGACGTGCCTCCTCCTCCCTCAGAATGATGCAGAGCCTTCAGACCTCCTCCGAGCAGCACTGCGTGCCCCCGATTTCACCTTCATTCCCTCCCCCTCAACACTCCCTCCCCCTCAACACTCCCTCCTCTTCCCAGAAAAAGAGCAAAAGAAGAAGAAAGGATGGAGTGTGTCACCCTCCTCTCCTACCTCCGCCCTATGCAGCACACCTCCTCCCACTTCATCGGACCGGCACGGTGTGCTCCCCTCCGACTGGCCTCCTCTCACAACGGACACAGCGTTGTCCTCCTCCTGAAGCTGTCCGTCTCTCTCCATTCTTCCTCTCAAGAACGGACACAGTGTGTCCTCATGATGCCGTGCGCCTCTCTCCCCTCTTCCTGAGGATCGGCGCCATGCGATTCCTCCATCGGATCAGCGCCATGCGATTCCTCCATCGGATCAGCGTGTCCAGCGCCTCATTCCCCCCAGTCTCCTCCCCCCCCGCGAATGCACCCATCCAGCCCCCCCCAGCCTCCATCCACGCCCTCCACTTGGGCTGCAACCGCCCCCCCTCAAGCATTCCACCCAGGTCGTGCCCTCGCCCCCCCCCCCCCCCCCCCCGTGCAGTTCGCACCAGCATCTAAACCGATCCAGTACAGCTCTTCTCTCTGCATTCTGCCTTTTCCAAGTCATCATTGAGCAGTTAACATCCCACGGCCACCCGGGTCCGTCACTCCCAGTTCATGCTGCAAGTAGCACACACTCCCTCACAAGCTCGCCGGTAGGTGCCCACCGCACCTTGCCCACTTCCACCGTCCCTCTCGATAATGCCACAATAGATCACTCCTGCCACACTGACCTCTGCCTCTGGTTACACCTCCTCTCAAATTGGAACGGCATCGCTCTGTTCTACGACACACTCATCTCCAAGCCAGAAGATTATTCACAGACGCAGCCCCTCCATCGGGTTTGGCGGTTACTGCCAGCGTTTCGCTCCAGCTCGGTCACCTGAATTCCCTGCTTTTCACCCCCCCTTCCGCACACCCTTCATCATCATTTTTCCCATAGTCATCGGCATGCTTCTTTGGGGTCACGAGTGGTCCCAGAAAATCAAGCCACAGTAGACATAATAAATAAAGGCTGTTCAAACTCGCCTAACATCATGCCCGTCTTCCGCCGTCTCTTTGGACCTCTGTTACTCATTTCATCATCCGTGCAGCACACATACCCAGTCACAATAATCTCATTCTCCCTCCCGTCCATCCTTTCAGAGGTTTCGATTGCTCGCTCCAGAACCTCCATCCAACACCAATCCCTCCGTTTTCCAGGACCATATTCATATGAACCCCCAGCTCCATAACCTCCTCATCCAATCTCGCCACCACATAATAAAAGGTTTTACCCCGGACACTCTCAAGCTACCTGACAGCATGGAACGCCTACAAGAGGTTCCACACCTATTCCGGCATCCTCTTCCCCTCTGCTGACATCACCATCATCGCTGCCTTCCTCACCTACAGTCATTCTCACCTCCACCTCCGCTCCTCTACGCTGCACACCTACGGCATCAACTTTTCTCAGATAATCGATGGATCTTCAATCCCGGCCACCTCTCACCCCCACGTCTCCATGCTACTTCGAGGTATACAGCGCGGCGAGGTCCAGGTTCCTCCCAGATGTCACCCACTCACTTCCGACCTACTACTGCTCTAGCTTCAAACACTCCGAGTCGGCTACATCACTCCACTGATCGCCTCCACCCTGGAGAGCATGTTCCTGCTGGCTTTTTCGGATTCCTACGATGCTCAGAATCCACATCTTCCTACCCCCAATACGACTCGTCCGTTCACCCACGCCTGTCTGACTTCACATTCCACTCCTCCAAATCACTCACCTCCACTCTACTCGTAAAGCAGACCAGCTGGGCCGTTCATCCAGCGTCCACCCCTTCAAGATCGACTCACCTCTCAGTCCATACGACCCATTCTCCGCTACATTACCACGAGGCACTCTCTCAATGCCACTCCTCAATCGCCACGAGCTCCTGGTTCCACCGACACCTACGCCAGGTCCTTTCCCTCACCGGCCTTCCACCTCAGCTATATTCCGGCCACTCCTTCCGTATCGGCGCAGCCTCCACCGCATCACGACAAGGACTCTCTGACCACCTCATACGTATCCTCGGCCGGTGGTCCTCTCAGGCATACCACAGTTACATAAGAACGAACATCCGTGATGTACACAACGCCCACCTTCAACTAGGCCGTCCGTAACTGCTGCTTCTCTTCACACCTCTCCCTGCCTGTCCACCGAGGTTTTCTTCCTCCTCCATCCAGCCCGGAGGGAGTTTTTTCCTCGCCGACTGAAGGTCAAGGACGGGAGGAATATGCACAGCTGCCCGGCACTTCCTGTTTGGCCATTCTCATCCATCGATCCAGGATTTTGGGGGCAGCGTTAGGAGCCGAAGCGACCTGCCGCTCCCGAGCTGAGCAACCGTGGTCGTCAGCTCCTAAGACTGCTTCCCCACCCTGAGTCTCGCCCTACCTCGGGCTCCTCATCAACGCACACACATACATCTCACTTTATATAATAAACTCGAGCAGAAGGTGTGGTTTCTTTCTAGTGAAATGTAAGTTGCATGCAACGTAAGTTCAGTAGTGGAGACCACCCTTCGCTCATCCTAGCCACTCACGTTCCTTACCTAATCATACACACCTGATGGCTCTCAGCCAATCCACACGTAATCACCACAGTATAAATACACCCCCATTTCGATCCTCTCACCTGTTTGCTTCCTCTACATGGAAGCCAAAATCCCTCCCCCCTCCCCAATCACCTCATACCTCAATACTAATACTAACGTTTAACTTTCCATTCCGTGTTCTCTACTAACGTTTATTTTTCTCCATCCTCTAGGAGTCCCGAGGTGGGGCAGCGTTTGGAGCCGAAGCGACCTGCCGCTCCCGAGCTGAGCAACCGTGGTCGTCAGCTCCTAAGACTGCTTCCCCACCCTGAGTCTCGCCCTACCTCGGGCTCCTCATCAACGCACACACATACATCTCACTCTCACTTTATATAATAAAGTCTGTTTAACTCGAGCAGAAGGTGTGGTTTCTTTCTAGTGAACTGCTGCATGTGGTAGAGGGAAACGGTGGGTAAAAATGTACTCATTGTCAGTGGTGGAATACTCCATACTGCAATGTAGAAATACTCTGTTACAAGCACAAGTCCGGAATCGGAATTCAGAATGTAATATATAAGTACAAAGGATTGGCACCAAAATATACGTAAAGTAACAAAAGTAAAAGTACAAAATGTTTGAAAATAGACGATCTAATAAGCGACGCGTTGTGAGCTTGTAGATTGGCTATTTTCAAATAGCCTATAGATATAAAATAGGGCTGAAGATATATTATAATGTATATCTGCAAAGTAACTACCTAAAGTTTTATACAGTACAATATTGGATTTGAGATGTAGTAAGTAAAAGTATTGGAAATTGGAAATACTCAAATAAAGTACCTCAAAATTGTACTTAAGTACAGTACTTAAGTAAATGTACTTTACACCAGGGGTCTTCAACATGGGGTCCGGGACCCCCTAGGGGGTCCTCAGAGTTACAAAAGGGGGTCCTCCAAATCTTTGTGTGATTTTTCTACACTAACCACTTGAACCCTAGTATCCCATGTGGAACATTAGCCAAGAATAGCAGATCTACAAGCTCACAACGCCGGCGTTGTGGTGTAGAGTTTGGTTTGGTTTGGTGTAGAGTGAATAGAAAAGCAGACTAAGTATTGACGGTTCAAGTCGTTCAATGTCTAAAAATACACATTAAACCAACAACCTACACTAATGATATTGCTGTCAAACAAGTTTAAGCTGTCTCAGAAATCAAACACAATTTTATACAATACGTAGTGGGGGTCCCTGCTTCCTCTCTCTCTCAGCTAAGGGGTCCATGGCCTGAAAATGTTGAAGACCCCTGCTTTACACCACTGTTTATTGTTTTGCAAACACAGGACAAAAGTTCCACGGTTCTTTCTGGAACCAAAATAATAATGTTCCGTTCTGCGGTTGGCACCTCTGTTTTCTGTGCAAAGTATTTAAAGGTCATAAATCTGTCACTCAGTCCAGGCAGTGTAATATGACAGGATGTATTTAAAAACACTGGCCCTCCCCTCCCCTCCCCTCCCCTCCCCTCCCCTGGCCCTCATTAAAGCGTGGCCTCCCGGTGTCAACAAGGCTTCTGGTGCTTTGATTGATGTCCTGGAGGTTCAGGGCGAGGGCCATGGGTTTCCCCTGATGTCATCAGTATGCGACGGAGGGAAGAATTTGACCCGTGCCCCCCCTCCACCCACCACACCCCACCCCCACCCCCACACCCCCAACGGCACGGTGACAGGTGGTGACAGGTGGTACCTCCGTACTTCTATAGTGCTCTGGTTGCTACCCGGACACAACTGCTATTTATGGGACGCGTATGCCTCTCGCCTCCAACCCCTCAGATTTGATCGTGGTGATATGAATGTTTTTGTACACTCTCTTGAGTTACAGACCCATAATAAGGGTCCATTTGGTTCCACGTGTACAGACCTGCAACACATCATTGTCGGGCGGAAACCTCGTATCTCCAAGCTTCAAATGTGTTCGTTCTTTCGCAAAGTAAAGCCCTGCTTCATCATACAAGGCCGTCACGCAAAAGTAGTGAAAACAGTAGATCTACAAGCACACAACGCCTCGGGCGCGAGGCATTGTGTGCTTGTAGATCGGTTGTTTTCACTGGTTTAAATAATTTTTAAA
>NC_137814.1:12355852-12505049 GCF_963921795.1 Nannobrachium achirus
TGCTGCAGTATAACTCGACTGTAACCAAATAAGTTAAATGATATAAACTCTTCAGAATTGAATGACTTGCTTTAATGAGTATCAAATGGATGGAGCTTGGTTTCCTTCAGCCAGGTTTGCTAAATAGTTTGAGTACTGTACAACTCCATTTCTCCTTGCACTATTGTTGCATAAAATGTCAAATTTTCTCAACTTTGGGACATTTGATACATTTCCTCGAAACTTCTACTAATGGTAATTTGAAAACATGTTCCACCCTTGATAAGTGAATTGAAAATAAAACTAATCAGTGTGATATTGTACATTGTATATGGACAGTTTCATTTACCCCTCATTTGGGACATCATATAGGCTACGTTTAGTGATATAACTCCATGAGTATACAAGCTACCTTTACACAATTTGTATTGTTGAATTCAGTGTCACGCCTTTCCAACACGCCCTTGTGTGTGTTGATATGGCAATCCATGTCAGAGTCACTAGAAAGTAAAGAAAGTGTTCTACATAGATTTACATTTCCGCCTATTGTAGGTAGGCCTATGTGTTCAAATGACTATACCTTCCATTTCAATTCAGATATTGACATTTGGTCTAGGATGTAGAGGGATGTCCTGGCTTCAATATTGCAAGTTGTAAACCTCTCAGAGCTTCCATTGTGAATCTACAAGAGTTTATATGCCTCAACCCCCAGACGGACATTCCTTATGTCCGTCTGGGGGTTACTTTTGCAGTAAAATATTTGTATACAAGAATCCATTTCATTTATGGGAGGCCTCAGAGATGAGGAAAAACTATGTTGTTATTATGTTTTCTATGGTTACTATCGTTATCCTTATCCTGATTATTTATTTTCTGTTGACAGTTTTGACAATGCTTTATTATAAATAAACATCAGTACAAGGAACATCTGACTCATCTAGTAGTGACACCTACTGAATGGGTGCTTTGATTAGAGTATGACAGTGTGATGTAATGTAATGATTAGAGTATGACAGTGTGATGTAATGTCCAGCTGATTATGTGAATGAGGAATGGGAAAAGAGCTGACTGACAGCTGACTCTTGGTCCTGAATAAACGAACGCGGAAGCTTTAATTTGATTGATTGAAGAATTTATTAGAAGTTTGCAATAGAAAAAAGTACAGTTTCATGACAGTACAAATCACTGGTACAAGGTCAACTAAAAGGAGATCCTAGAAAGCCGAGGCTTATTTCCACAGGAACCACACTTTAAGTATCTCATATAACATTGAAAGACAGACGGATAGAACATTGTGTGTAGGCCTATGTGGCTATGTATGTATCATAAAAGATTTTTACGACAGGAGGAGGGAGTCCGCCTGTTTTTGAAACGCGTGTTCCCCGTGGTTCTTCTCTGTCTCTCTACTGTCAACCCACCTGTTGTTTTCTATGCTAATATATCAGACCCATCAGACCAGAGATGGCCAAGAAGGCGCCTGATCTGTCTCGTTGGCAGCAGGCACGTAAAGTCCTGAAAGCCTTGGGCGACCACAGAAGTGGCCGAACTGTTTGCAAAGTGCTGTGGCTGCTGGAGTTGGTCGTCAACGTGTTGGTGATCAACTTTGTGTCGTGTAAGTCCCACTAGCATGCTCGCTGTGATGGTTGATTCATCCGTCAGGTGATGTGGGTGGAGGGAGGGGAGCCCTGTAAAGTAGGCTAACTAAGTTAAGTTCTTTAAGTACCCATTTGTTAGGGTGACCATATTCTGAAAATCCAAAAAGAGGACACTCTACCCGGCACACACACACACACACACACACACACACATATATATATGATTCTCAATGCTCTGAGCTTTGATTGGCTTCACATTGATAGATATAACTAGCCTACTTCACTCCCTTTGTTGTCTATTTTGGGCATCTGTGCCGTTTTTATATGATTTATAAATATAGGGACTATTCCAAACACATCGGCGACACTGTCGGCGACATGTAAAAGCTGTCGGCGACAATTCCAAGTCTGGCAGGCGAGAATTCCACCGAAATTGGTGAGCCTTCCTCGGCGACTCTCCCACGTTTTCCGGCGACCTTCATGTCGGCGAGTCTTTTTTTTCCAAAATAATTTATATTACTAGTTTACAGCTCAATTATGTTATTAGTTATGTATTCATTTTTGAGGGGGTTCTGGAATACCGCATCCAGAGGGATCACCACCACGCGGTTAGAAACACAAAAAACTATTACATATTGGAGCCTGGAATGTGCGGACCCTCACGGACAACCAAGCCAGGGATCGTCCTGAAAGGCGAACTGCCATCATTTCCAGAGAGCTAAGGAAGTTCCAGGTTGATATCGCAGCACTCTCCGAGACCCGACTGACTGATGAAGGGCAGCTGAAGGAGGAAAAAGGCGGATATACTTTCTTTTGGAAAGGAAAGCCTGGAATGAGCCACGAATCCACGGTGTGGGTTTTGCTATTAAGAACTGCCTCATCAACCACCTCCACGAACTCATCACCATGTTCTTTTCTGCTTCCAGGCTGCTGATCCTGTGATTTTTTTGCATGCATGTTTTGTTACACATGACACACATGGGCCCTATTATGATCCAGGTCTTATGCCTTATGCCTTAACTTCTTTGCCTTTTTTTACTATTTTGTTTTTGTTTTTTAAATATTTCAAAAAGCTGATCTGCAAGTTCAGAACGTGCAGATGTAGATCAGCATTTGAAGTATTTAAAAATGTTTTTCAAAATAGTGAAAAAAAGGTAAAGAAGTTAAGGCATAAGGCATAAGACCTGGATCATAATAGGGCCCATGGACTGATATCCAAATGTTTTTATTTTGCAGTTGAATAAATGTTATTTCTGTAATCAAACAATCTATTTCTTTTGCAAACTGACAATAGTTCAACATCACTCGATTACGATCATTTGGCAAAGTAGCTACAATGGCTATGAGCTACAATTCTCCAGGGGAACCTGACTGAGCTCTGACTGTGTCTGCAGCAGCAGCAGCACCAGCAACATTGCGCTCACAAAATGAGAAAACAAACAGTAATGGCGGCCGGATCACTTTTCTGATTTCTATGGCTGGATCTAGTACATCTACAGTATTTCTATGCTTCAGCCTTGTTTACTGTAATGGTGGCTCGCGGTTGACTCATTTAAAAAAAAATATTGATGACATCAGGGAGCTCCATTTATGGGCATAAAAGGGATTTGGTTCCCCTGGCATCACAGGGATCTCCATATCTCCATTATATACATTATGTTGCGTAAAAAAAAGAAATATTCGATTTTACCACGGACAAACCAAGTCTTGCCACGGACACATTTGTCGGTGTACGGACAAGTTGATGACCCCTGCTCGCATTGGCACATCTGTCCTTGTACGGACACATTGATGCTCACAACACATTGAATGTTCACTTTGTATGACAGGCCCAGAACAGATGCCTGGGGTTCATGTGGTTAAACCGACAGCATGTCTGATCAAATTACCTGATGTCAGGGGAGTCACTGACCTTAGAAAGTGTCTTGTCTTCACCGCTACAAGTCTTTGAGGTATTCTGGTGCTGCTGTCCCTGTTGACCTGACATGTCACCCGGGTGGCACGGCCTATTAAAAAACAATCACATCCTCCTAATTGTTTGTCAGCTACAGTATCAGGATGCATTAAGCATGGCTCCCACTGTGTCCATGTCACTTACAATCAGTCCACTGGATCTCTCCTACCATGCCATCGGTCCTATAGTCAGTGCTGTGCTGGAAACAGTTTTGTCGACTAAATCTATGATGAAAAATGATCGTCGGCTACCCTTTTTCACTGATTGAATATTGACAATTTTGTCAACAAATAAAAACTATAATGTTAATAATAATAATAGTAATAATAATAATAGTTACCTACTCCTCCCGCGAGGGAAATTCAGTATTTGCAGCCCAACCCAGCTGCTTCGCAGCCCACAAGGAGCGCGTGAGCAATTAGGGGTTAAGAGTCTTGCTCAGGGACACACATTGACATTGCTATCCTGGCCGGGAATCAAACCAGGGACAACCAGCCCAGGCAGGCTCCCTAACCATTCAGCTATGGCCACCCCTACATGTTAGGGAGGGACTAGTGGAGAAGAGATCCAGTAGAACTAATAAACATGTCATTTTTATGGTTGGTTGCGCTCGGGTGTTGCACTCTGAAAGCCCACAATTCTTCATGCTGCGACGCGTTGAGCTTGTAGATCGGCTATTTTCAGCATGCAACCAATGTAAAATCAGCCATTACGATGCCATCATGGCCCACCAAAATACATTTTTAGTCAACAAAAATCGTATATTTATTATTTAGTCGACCAAAACTAGACTAAATTTACAATTTTACAGGTGACTAAAACTAAATCAAAAGATGAGATTTAGTAGAAGTATAAAGATTTGAAAAATGTAAGCTTACTCAGGTAAAGTCTACTTTACTACTTGTACTTGAGTAGTTCACCCAAAAGAATACTTATTTCATATCAATTACGCTTTGTTATTATCATCAAATTATTGGCTTAGATATGCGATTAAAAAATGTTATATATGCATGAATTCAATGCTTCATGGACTGAGTAATTGACAGAAAACTTAATTTGGGTGGTGAACTATCCCTTTAAGCCCAGTAGGCCTACTTGAGTATGCACTTACTGTAGTTACAGTGTCCACCACTCATTATTAGTCTTTATGGACTGATGTACAAAGGTAGACCCCTAGTGGTGAAAGCATTAACACAGTGGTATAAGGTATCTGGCCACGGACCACCATCTAAATATGTTTTGTTCCAGGGACCCCCAGAAGAGAAGATTTAAAATAACTAAAAGAAAAAGGCTTCAATAGTTTTCAAAAATAGGAGATCTACAAGCTCACAAAGCATGACACTTTGTGGGCTTGTAGATCTGCTATTTTTGATTAGCCAAAAAGTATAAAGATGAAAGTGATGGCATATTAACTTCGTTTTTCTTTGAGGGTCCCCTGGAACCCCCTCAAGGGTAAAAAGGAAGAAGAAAGAAAAGAAAAAAATGGAAATTGAGCTAGAGTAAAGTAGCCTGGTTCCAGCCCATAGACCCCGCCCACTCTCAGAGTCTGAACTCTGAAATCAGGCTAAGAGTAAAGAGAGTTTTATCATTGTATTACAATTCGCAGCCTTTTCAGGCCGTGACCCCCCAAAATAACAAACAGAGACATCATAAGTACAATACTAGTGTGTTCCATAGAGGCCGCAGCTGTTGCTGTGCAGAGGGCTGGTGAAGAATTTGTCAAATCGATGCTAGCGTGACGGACCGTTGAGGGTTCCCCCACCTGTTCCCCGCTGGGCCTGGTCGCCCACCCCAAATCTGACGATTTAGTGGCTTATAATATACAATATAACTATCATCCCATGATTAGGGCTGTCACGATTATGACATTTTACATAACGATTAATTGTCACTCAAATAATTGCGATTAACGATTTAATTGTGTTTTTGTGGTTGACAATTACATTTCTGTTTGGCTTGTAGGCTTTGAAGTTGCACATGGTAGATATGACACATAACCTAAATACACAAAGACATTACTGACATATTTGACAACTTTATACTTAAAAAAGAACATTGATAGTGGAAATAGCCAATCTACAAGCTCACAACGCGTCGCGATGCGACGCGTTGTGAGCGTGTAGATCTGCTATTTCCACAATTTTTTACTTTAAAAAAATATATATGAACATTTTTAAACATGGAAACGATTATGACGATTATGAAAAATAATCACGATTATGTCAAATAATTGCGATTAGACGATTATGTAATAATTGTGACAGCCCTACCCATGATTCACTCAAACTTCTAGTTATCGATTGGATAATTGCTAAAAAAATTATTGATACTGAAGTTGCAGCCCTGCATACTTTTAGTTGCTCCTTCTCCATAACCTTGTCTTTTCACCTCTTCTCCCATCCCCTGCTTGTTAGAGATGACAGAAATAGTAAGATCGCTGACTCAGAAGCCTTGTCAGGTATACGCGGTGCTTGTCAACAAGCATTCACTCCCTGGGAAAAGAGCACAGCGTTGAAGGGAGTCCTGTGAAACTTTTTTGTGGCAGGTCTCATCTATAAAGTCAGGTCTCGTCTATAAAGTCAAACTCCCCCCCAATTAAACTAGTGACAATAGCATATCTACAAGCTCACAACGCGTCACATTGCGAGCTTGAAGATTTCAAAGTGGGCCCTGATCCAGAAAAGGTCAAGAACTACTTTTGTATATTTATTTTACTCACTCAAAAACAAAACAAACAGCAACATAGAGGCTAAATTAAGGCACGGAACACATACTGTACATTTACAGTATTAGGCTACTTTATATATTTACAGATGCAATTTCCTCCAATAAGTACATCATGTGTGTACAATTTTAATGTAACAACTGCACTGAAACAGAGAAAAAAGAAAATACACACAAAAACAAACTATAATTTCCACTTTCAAATTGTGTAAAAATAGAAACGTTTTGGATAACAATTAAACCTTGTTCTTATTCCAAGTACAGTATTGAGGAGGACACCAAAGAACGTTGCCATTGCCTTTTCTACTAAAAAGTGTTGGAATCACACAGCCTGGCTAATGTGATACTGTGGTTGCATGGCAGTGTTGCACACTGAAAATAGCCGGTGTTTTAACAAAACACTTTGTTTTAACCAAAAGAATATCACTTACACGCAACTTGTCGTTAACTCATTGACTGCCATCTAACAAATTGGATGAGTTATAGCAGGGGTTCTCAAACCTTTTTAGGCCATGACCCCCAAAATAAACATATTTGAAATGGGGACTCCCACCCTGACAAGCACTTGGAATTGTAGGTATTATATTTAATGTGACTCGGTTCCACAGATAAATATTGTGAACCCCGGGACACCACCTGACACGCCGATCACGTGTCCGGAACAAAAAATGCTTTTCCACGTCAGTATAGGAGAAAGAAAAAGGAAAAAAACACACAGTGCATCTCTATGGGACGAGTGGTGGAAAGCGAGGTTGACCCAAGAGCCTGTATCTTCAAATGGATTGTCGCGTATGGACCAGGATTTTGAGGGCTCCCATGGGCGGACTGGAGCGAGGCAGAATATTCTATGATCTTTCAAAGGTTAGTGAAATACACTATTAGCAGGAAAACGACCAAAGACGGAAAACAATTCTGGCAGTAAATGAGTGAACAAGAGTCGTTTGTGGGGGGGAAATCAGCTCAAGGGTTCCAACAACCGTTATGGATGTACTGTGTACATAGTACATACTGAACGTTTTGGGGTCAAAGTGTCTCATGCCTGAAAGAGGGGCACCACCCTCCGGATGCTCTGCCTGCATATGGGACAGTTGGGCTGGGGCAGGGCCTGGTAGCAGCTGAAGCAGCAGCACACGTGTCCACAGTCCAGCAGGACGCAGCCGCGCGGCCGGCTGAGGCAGATCACGCAGGCGCTCTCCATCGGCACCTCCGCTGCTCCCGTGTCTGGCTGCGAGGCGCCCGTCGTGCCCGTCCCCGTCAGTCCCTCGAACTCCCTCCTCAGCCGCTCGCGCTCCCACCTCCTCTTCAGGGTGGCGTAGTAGCGCCGAGCCACCCACAGCAGGACGCCCGCCCCGGCCAGGGCGAACACGGAGGCCAGCGCCTGCCACACCGCCGCCTGGCTCTCCTGCTCCGCCCGCAGCGACTCGAAGTCCCCCGTGGTCAGGAAGTAGTCGGAGCCGTTGGCCGGCGGCCGCAGCTTCAGCACCCGGTCCGTGTCCAGGATCAGCTCGCCGACGCCAGTGAGCGCGGCGCCCACCTGCCGGAAAAGACAAAAAGGAGGTCCTCTGGATCGATTCCTTTCAGGGTTGTTTTTGTGTTTTCTGCACCAGTTCACTCATTACCATTTCCCCCATGTGTTCTGTGGTTCTTTTAAGCAACTGACAAAAAGCATATATTTTAGAAAAGGTTCCCCTAGAGAGGGTCATTAGTCAAGGCCTAGGGAAAGATAAAGGAGCACTTGTTGTTATGTACTGTATACAGTATGTCATGTGTTTTGTATTGTAATTTGTATTTTAACTCATTAACTGTTCAGTGTTAGAGGACCTTAATGGAAATAAGACTTTCATGTGACATCCTCGAATTGCTGTAACCATGTGGTTTTATTGCTCCTTAAAAAATTAAAACATCTAATCAAATAAATATATCTACCACTCAACGGCACAAAACACTGTACACCCAAGAGACTGTACTGTATTTCTACAGTATACACAGTATATCTGCTGCTATGGTTTTACTCTGAGAGCGTACAAATGGAACCAAATAGACCTGTAAGCACCCATTTGGTTCCATCTGTGCGTTCTCAATGTTTCAGAGCTGCAAGTGTCCAATAATATGTGTTTTATGTGACAATACATTTACACCACTTTGAATCTAATCTGAATCCCAACTGTTGGTCTGCTGAGGGTGCCAATTCATCCTGCATTTTCAGTGCTGCCCAGCAGAGGAGCACAGGAGGGGGGCAGCCAGTTAGGTGTTGTTAAGTGTCTTGCTCAGGGACACCTCGACACATTGGCGGAAAATAGCAGTTCTACAAGCTCACAACGCGACACAGACGCGACGCATTGTGAGCTTGTAAATCGGCTATTTTCAATGTGCACTGCCCTGTACGACGGAGTCAGCCAGTCACTGTGTAGAGGCTGACCGCCCGGCTTGTAGCTTGAATTCACAGGGAAACACCAGGAGGCTAAATGCGGCAGCCGCAATTTAGCCTCTCCTCAGACCTTTGGGGTGCGATAGCAATTTTCATAATTTCATAGGCATTAATCAACTACTTGACATGGACAATGTTGCTAAAACTAAGATATCTGAGAGGTATTATATTTTTTATGTACACAGACATTTTATGTTGATGCGTCTTCCTCGTTTTGGTGAATTGGTGGTCAGTTGTTGCGCTGCCACTGCCAGAAGTGTCAAGTCAAACAATCTGTGACAGGCTCCGACCCCTCTTCAAACTTTTTCAACAAAAACCACGTGACCTACTGTACTATAATGTTAAACTTCGTCTTGTGATATTACAGCTTTAAGTAAAAGGATCGAGTACTGTTTCCACCACTGCCAACAGCCCAGCAGTACCTTGAGCATCTGCTCCGTCTCCAGCTGGCCTTTGGGCTTCTCCCCGCTCAGCACCGTGCCGATGATGTCGGAGAAGCCGAAGGTGGCCTGGTGGAACTCCTCGTGGATGACCTCCATGTCCAGGCCCGAGGCGTCCAGTGGACACAGCACCCTGACTTTGGCCTCGTCCGCCCCCACCAGGCTGAAGGGCACGGCGTTCACCCTCTGGTGCAGCACCCGCTCACTGTCCATCCTGCAAGCAGCGTCCATTTAGACAGCAAGGTTTTCATTGATTTTAGTCGTCAGTCATCTGAAAGGTTGTAGTTTTAGGCTAGTTTTGGTCTTCTAAGTATCATAAGATTTTAGTCGACTAAACCTACAGTTGATTTTGTAGACAAAAATATATTTTGGTGGGCCTTGATGGCGTGGTAATGAGTTATTTTACACTTGGTTGCGTGCTGAAAATAGCCGATCTATACAAGAACACAACCCATTGCAGCACGACCCGTTGTGCGCTTGTAGATTAGCAATTTTCAGAGCACAACACCCGGGCGCAATTAGACAATCATGTAATAATTGTGACAGGACTAAGTATGGCAACTTTATCGGATTTAATCGGTTATAAATAGGACTTTTACTTGATGATTACTTAACTAATTGCGATTAGCAAGTTAATTGCCGTCTTCGGATAAAAAAAATCTGTTTGGCTTTAAAGGCTTCGTAAACAAAACAAAAGGTGCACAAGAATGACATGACAAATAACTTGAATAAGACTTGAATAACTCGATACATGAAAAGTGGAAATAGCCAATCTACAAGGTCAAAACGTGTCACATCGTTTTGAGATTCTAGATCTGACTGCTATGTCCACTATTTTTTGCACAACACCATTGTGTGACCAAGTATAAAATAATGCTTAAATGGGAGGGAGGATTATCTTTGTGTAGTATAGAAGGATTATCTTTGTGCAGCTGCTGCTGTGAGAGAAGAACACACAGTATTCTACTAACCCTGGGCTCACACCGTAAGTATGTGTTGCTGTCTAACTGTCACCTACACCTGGATTCCCTGAACAGCAACCGGACAGCTTTTGAGCAGCTCCGTTTTTTCACAAGTGAATTTCCCCGTGTATTTATTTTCGCTCCATAGACGTTTCAGAAAGGTTTGAGCGCTGGAACCAAGCCAGCCAACTATGAGATGAATCGTGACCATGCAGGATTTTCCTAATGTAGACATAGAAAGATCGAAACGTTGCGCAGTTTAATAAAACATGTTTTGGAAGCTTTAACCCGCTAAACGCTCAGTAAAAAGATCTGTGGTTCTCACACTTTTTCAAGATTTTTCAATAATGTTTAAAAATATCAGATGTACAGCAGCACAAAGTGAGCTCATACATCTGCCATGTTTGAATAGCCAAGGCTAAAATCTAAAGTAGTTCTCAACCTGTGTGGGGTGTCCCCGGATGATTAACTTGTTTAAGAGGTATGGAGGGTATCTGCACATTTCTAGGGTAACAATTTAAGGACTTTTTAATACCTCTACAATTACAAATTAAACATTGGACAAATTGCCAAATAATATTAGAGGCAGAAATTGTGAAAATATCAGATCTACATGCTCACAACGCCTCGCGCTGCGAGGCGTTGTGAGCATGTAGATCTGATATACGTGGTCACTCACCACATTCGAGCGAGGCTGTTCCACACCAGCTTGTGTTCCTTCAGCATGAGTTTCTGCACCACTCCAACAGTGCTTTCTTGGAACTGACTCCTCAGCGGCTTTCCTACAGGCTGCACTGCCCCTATTAAACATGAACAATCAATTCATGCGCACACACACACACACACACACACACACACACACACACACACACACAATGTGTGAAAGAGAGACGAGTACATAAGAAATAAGAGTCAGCTCTTGTCCAGATCACAAAAAAAACTAAACAAAAAAGTGAGATTACCTTCTATGACAACGTACTGAAGGCACTTCCCTGGGGTGGCATTCAAAATGTCTGGGAGCCTTCCGTTTAAGGTCAATAGTGGAGCATCCTGAAACCGCATCAGAAACATTTATAGAATATATCGTTCACATTGATGGATGTGAAGAAGATGCAAAGTGGCTTTCAATGTCAAATATGAACTGTCACTTTGCAGTGCTAACAGGTAGGCTGGCCAAGGAGACATTCCCTATCTTGCCTATTTATGTTCTGTAGAGTGGAAACGGGATAGAGCGCTCGTTTTCGGTGGAGATGACGGAGGCGCGCCGTCTTAGCATTCACCAGCGTCGGCAGGTTAGCTACTCACCAGCGTCTGCAGGTTAGCATTTCACCAGGTTATCATTCACCCGCGTTAGTTTTACTGAGGTTAGGGTTAAGGTTAGGTTTAAGTTTAGGTGCACAGTCTGCACGGTCCAAGTGACCACAATGGAGAGCTCCCTACCTCCGGTTCAGCCAATCACAAGTTTCAAAAATGGGTTAGGGTTAGGGGCGTGGTTATCCCGTTTCCAGCCTACAGAACATAAACTCGCTTCCCTCTTGGACAAGTGGAAGATGTTTGGCTTTCCGTACAGAAGACACCCAGGTTCGAATCGCGGGTGTTGCACCATGTAGTGTGGAATAATTCACTGTTTGATCGTTTCTGTTCCCTGTTGAATGTTCATTGTCTTTACACCAGTGGTTCTCAAACTCAAGGAAGTCAAGGACCCCCAAATGTATGTATTTGGCTGCACACCCCCATCTGAAAATGTTGTGGACCCCACAGAAGAGAATATTTGTGTTAGAAAATGTTAAATAATAAAGAAAATTCTCAAACATTTGAGATTTTTCACACAATTCCAGATCTGCACAAGGTTGCAGGTCTGCTATTTTTGAATACCAGTAGCAAGTATATAAGTATAAATGGATAAAGTGGTTAAAATGATTGTGATGCTGTACATTTTGCTGGGGACCCCCAGCAGATCTGCAAGCTCACAATGAGTATATGACACATTGTAGGTCAGCTATTTTTGGAGCATGCCTCCGTCGTATGACAAACTATTAATCTGGCTTTAGGAGCTCAGTCAACCTCTACAGTCAAGTTATCAAGTGATTCATGGTTTCACAGTATTAGAGGCTGGAGTGGATGCAGACGTGGAATTTAACAAATAGTCCCATATTCTTTTTGTTTCACTACACATCACAAACATCTGAAATTTGGCGGTAGAGAGAAATGCCTGTTGCCCGATCAACAGGGTTTTATTTTGATCAATTACATTAGTTGCAGTCGCAAAAGATTCTGGGAGCAATTCACCCTTTGTTAGCCTTCTGGTTGGTCCCTGACTGACCAACCAGCAGGCTCTATCTGCCTTGTCCTGCCCTGGTTCCACCTTTTTTATGATTAATTTGCTAAAACATATTTTTTTGGAGAAATAAAAACATTTAAAAACATACTTCACTATACTGCCACTGAGCAGCTCCATTTTACTGAAACCAAGTTTGAAATTAGAATTGAACACACAGAATAACAATATGAAGCAACTGGATTAAAATGGTAGTGGGTGGAGTGTCCCACAGAGTGTCCCACCAAGACACAGCAACCAATGGGTGTGAGTAGGGGCGGGACAACGGTCAGGACTTGACAAAGGGTGAATTAGCCAGTAGCTATGCCCCTCCCAAAAAGCTTTTGTCCAATGCTAGCTTAGAATAACTTCCTGCTTGCCAAGGTTTGCCTTGGCAACAGCCTTGGCAAGCTGCCGGTTGCTAAGCTAGCATTGGACAAAAGATTTTAGGGGAGGGGCATAGCTACTGGCTAATTGAGCAAAGAAGCTTTTTTTAAATGAACTCTTTGACAGACAGGTTCTTCATCTCAAATACAGCTGACTCACATTGAGCTGGTCCACCGTCTTCCTCTTCCTCCTGTAGTAATAGTAGAAGACACCAGAGATGGCCAGGCTGGTGCTGAGACACAACACGTCAACACTCCGCACAGAAAACTCCTCCATTCTGTGGGCTGCTCTTCTTCTCACCTCCTTGAAAACACAACAAACAAACAAACGTGATCTGAGGGAGATACAACATAAATTACATCATCTACTCCCCAACTGCAGTATCGAATAACAAAATGGAAGGGACCTGTAGATCTTTGTTAAAGGGCTGTCACGATATGACATTTTACATGACGATTAATTGTCACTCAAATAATTGGCGATTAACGATTTAATTGTGTTTTTGTCGTTGATAATTACATTTCTGTTTGGCTTTTAGGCTTTGAAGTTGCACATGGCAGATATGACACATAACCTAAACACACAAATAAATTACTGACATATTTGACAACTTACTACTTAAAAAATAACATTGATAGTGGAAATAGCCGATCTACAAGCTCACACGTTGTGAGCTTGTAGATCTGCTATTTCCACTATTTCTGAAATTTTTCAACATTCACGATTATGATGACGATTATGACAAAATAATTGCGATAATGTCAAATAATCACGATTAGACGATTATGTAATAATTGTGACAGCCCTACTTTGTTATCCAACTCAACTGATGACACTATTAACAATTGCTCCCTTAAATATATTTGAGATACACTTCTGAGTTGCTGCCAAAAGTCATCTCAGTCAATGCAATACAACATAAAGTCCTTTTTATAACAACACAGAGACAGACAGTTGTACATAGAAGTCGTCCTTCTAACGTACCCTCAACAGACCTGTGGGTAGAATGGCGTTGCTATTTGCTTCCAGTCATTTACTGATATTCACAAACACAGCGACACTAATCAACGTGGAGCCATTTTTACGATGCTTATCTTATGTTATTGCAAATATGGAAAGGTTTGCAAATATTTCATTGTTTACCTATCTCTCTCTCCAAGTTGTCGCTACAGCAGAAGGAAGTGCCAGGGTCAATGTTTGTATCACGTGATGTGGGACAGTGAAGCCTGTGTGGAACCAAAAATGGGTGGAACCCAGAACTAGACTTGGGGGATCGATTCACATTTGAGGTTGAAGATCCGGTCTAGAGCGGATACGGAACCTGTCTCTATTTGTCCATGTTTGTCAACCGGACCTTAGTCTCGCGTGGCCAGACTGTTGCCTCCGCGATTTGGTCAAATGCTCCCAGCATACAGCATATATCATAGATATATATAAGAATGGCATATATAGCATTCAGAGATTGTGGAATAGTTGTCTGGCTACGCGAGACTAACCGGACCTGAACACTGAGCGGAAATGTCATTTTCTTTTTTTTTTTTTGCATTGGCTGATAAAGCCGTGACGTGTGCGCGTCACCGTCAGTCACTTCCGGCCGGGTCCAAGCGCGCTCGCTTTTTTGTCAACATGCCGTCGTGTTGTATCCCTGGTTGTTCTAACAGATCATCTGAGACAAAAAATACGACTAAAGTATCATTTTACCGCTTTCCTGCCAACGACAAAGAGAAGGCGAAATGGCTGCAGTTAATAAGGTAAGTTGCAATTTGAATAAATACATAGAAGATCTAAGTTTAGCGCCATGTGGTGGAAAAAGTAAACACAGCTGAAAAAGTAGGCCTACTTCAATGTTTTGGTAAAAGTATCAATACTGCAATGTAGAAATACAAGTAAATGGCTGCACCCCCACACCCACAAACTGCCTATAGAGTGGATTCCCCATTCCGCCAATGCCTTTCAATGAGAATGGAGCAATTGTTTTTTTGCAGAAATCCTTTACTGGCATGGAAACGCCCCATAATGGAGCGTTTTGGTGTTTGTGTGGCTGCAGCCTATGTCTGGAATTCAAAGTGTAGGCTACTTGAGTAAAAGTACAAAATTGGCATCAAAATGTACCTAATGCACCTTAACATTATGCAGAAATTCAGCATGTCCCATTTCAAGTTTTCAAATTTACAAAGATCTTTTGAAAATATCAGATTTACAAGCTCACAATGCCACACAAGGCGTGCATCGTGGGCTTGTAGATCGGCTATTTTCAAATGGCCAATATATATATATATATATATATATATATATGTTACGGTTAGTTTGGGTAACTTGGTTAGACTGTGGTAAGAGCGCTTGTTTTGTCGTTCACCACACACCAATCACCACCAGATGGCGACGACAGCCATTCACTAGTGAAGGCGCTGACGTCACTCGTTTGCGACTCTCTTTCTTTATTTACTAGCCTAGCCTAGCCTAGCCTAGCCTAGCCTAGCCTAGCCTAGCCTAGCCTAGCCTAGCCTAGCCTAGCCTAGCCTAGCTTGCCCAGGCCATAACGATTGCATTCACCACGGCTCGGGGGCGAAGAGCAGGACCAAGGTCCGCTGGCCTTCGCGCCGCTTGCAATGTCGTGGACAATCCAACCCTAACCCTTGTAATAATAACCCAACTACTAACTACTAAAATGTTCAAATAAATGTAATGGAGTAAAAGTGCTATATTTAGATCTGAGATATAGAGGAGTAGAAGTAAAATCATTGGAAATACTCAAGCAAAGTACAAATAACCAACATTTTATGTTTTTATTAGTACAGTACTTGAGTAAATGTACTTAGTTACTTTCCACCACTGTTTAGTGCTTAACTTAGTGCACTGCAGGCTATAACTTACCCTGTGTTAATGTAAAGTTCTACCGTTACATATAGTATGTAATACAGATATTTCTTTTTACAGGCGTGAAGACTTTATCCCAAACCACAACGCAAGGGTGTGCAGTTGGCATTTCCCGTATGGCAAAGCTGCTGGACCATTACGGTTTGCATGGAACGAGGGGAAGGCTTTCCCAAGTCAGCTCGGCCGTAAACGGAAGAAGAAAATAACGGTCCCACTCCCTACAAGTGGAGAAGATGAAGGAACAGATGGACTTGACCTACACAATCATCCTGACATTGAAGATGAAGGGACAGATGAACTTGAACTACACAATGATGACATTGCGCCACTCGAGATGGAGAATGATGCTGACATTGTGGCGCTCGAGATGGAGAATGATAGGTTGAGAAAAGAGAATGAGAAATTGAAAGAACAATTAGAGAGTCGAGAGCAAACCTTTTCCTTCAGTCAAATTCAATTCAATACTGACAAAGTACAATATTTCACTGGCTTACCCGATGCTGCTACTGTCCTGTTTTTAGAAGCACTTCTTTCTAAGTTTGAGCTCAAATATCATTCTGATTTGACAGTGCAATTTATGCCCCTAGTCGATCAATTGCTCCTGACCTTAATGAAGCTTAAAATTAATTCTGGTCAGATAGACCTTGCAACCAGATTTAATTGTAGCACAGACACAGTAACCAACATTGTTCTCACCATTGTTAGTGCCCTGTATGACATTTTGTATGTTGGTATGGTTGAGAACAAAATCCCCTCCATAGCCATGAACCAGACATCTCTGCCAGACTGTTTCCGTCCGTTTCCTAATTGTAGGATTGTGCTGGATTGCACAGAGGTGGCGGTCTCCGATACAATCAGGCTTGACTCACAGTGTCATTTACACAGTGAGTACAAAGGACGGAGCATACTCAAAACTCTGATAGGTCTGGCTCCTGATGGAGTGATTACCTTTGCCAGTAACTATTACGGTGGGAATGCCTCAGAGAGTTCAATAACAAAGGACTGTGGGGTTCTAAAACATCTGCAAGCCGGTGACATGGTAATGGCAGACAAGGGCTTCACAATTCAGGACATTTTGCCAGAAGGGGTTTCGCTCAACATCCCGTCTTTCCTTGTTGATGGACAGCTCACACAGGAAGAAGTGAATAAAAACGAACTCCTGTCCAGTGCTAGGATCAACGCGACGCGTTCCATTCGGAGGCTGAAATCGTTTAGCATTTTGGACAACATCCCATATCAGTTCAGAAAAGATATCAACAAGATACTGAAAGTGTGTGTGTGTCTTACAAACCTGCAAACACCCATTCACAATAATTGCTTTGACTGAACATGATTAAAAAAAAAAAAAATGAATGCAGATTCATTTCTGAAACTTAAACCTTGAATAAAGTCAATTTGAATTAAAGTGCTGATTCTCTTTATACCAAGAAACATTGGTAGCAATAAAATGTTGTATAATGTGTTTTTAACTGTCACAATAACAAAGCTTACAATTCTTAACAATTAGTAGCTTCACAAATTTGAATTGAATAGTGCAAATCAATGCACACAATGTACATTCATGTAAGTACAGTGTCGAATTCCAACTTTGACTGAATCTTTGGTAGGTGTCCGTGTTTCCAGCCCATGTGTCTTTCATCACTAGCAGGATGACAAGGTCATCAATGGTCCATACTATCAGGTAGGGATGGGATGATAATCGTTAGTATCGTTTATCGTGATAAAAAGCACAAGCACAATCATTGTATTGTATCGTTTCGATTTAAGTTTATCGTGAAATCATCCTGCGTCATGCACTGGGATCAATTGAATTCACCTTTTATTTGCAGAGCTGCATATCTGGTACCATGCATTTAAACCCCCATTGGTAAAACAGACCTGGAAATAACATTTTTTTTTTTTTTTTTTACTCTCTACCAAATCTCTTTGCCAAAAAATAGCTGATCTACAAGCTCACAACGCAAAGCATTTTGCACAAAAAACATTCCGTGGGCTATAAATGGCCCCCACAAAACGGTGAAAAGTGATGATTCATCACTAAACCATCGTTTTGTGGGTCCGATTTTAACCCAAGGAATGTTTTTCGTGCAAAACAAATGCTTGCAATGGATTCAGCCAAAAAAACCTAGTTTGACCCCTCACATGCTACTTAAAGCAGATTTATTTTGTGTATTTTTTTCCTGTATAGTAAATGAATGGGACACAAACACAAATCATTTTTTAAGAGGTTTCCCCCGGGAGTTGAATTTCAACCTTTTAGTACATAATTATTACACACCTTTAGAAACACATTGGTGAAGACATTTCTTGGTAACCATTTACTTCGCAGATTGGTCAAATATCTTATAAAATCCCCTTACTACCAGCCAGGATAATGGATGTTGAGGGTAATTTTGATTCTGCGATAATATCGTAAATCGCAATTTCTTTGGTCACAATAATCGTGATATGAAAATTTCACATTGACCCATCCCTACTACCAGGTGGCAAGTGTTGGCTCCGGTCAGGTGTAGGTTGCACTGTATCTGATCATGCCAGTAGTGATGATTTTGTTTCTGTCAGGGACAGGGGCGTCACAAGGGGTAGGAAAGTGGGACTGAGTTACCAGGGCCCAAGGTGGAGGGGCCCTAGTAACTTTAGCTATCGAAAAATAGCAGATATACAAGCTCACAGCGCGGCACCGAGTGCCGCGCTGCGAGCTTGTAGATCTGCTATTTTTGAAAAGTCGTGAAAATGTGCGCAAATCTTTGAATATATGTATTTTTTAAGTGAACATTTGTCACTCAAATTTTGCTTCTGGGGGGGTCCCTGGAACTAAATATTTTGACATGGGGGTCCATGGCCAAATTCACATCATTTTGGGGGTCCTTCACATGAAAAAGTTTGACCATCACTGACATGGAAATATAGGTTTCTTGCACACATTTTCACAATTTTTTAAAAATAGCAGATCTACAAGCTCGCAGCGCGGCACTCGGTGCTATTTTTCAATAGTTAACATTCATGGGGGGGGGGGGGCCCACAGTGAATCCTTGTACCCAGGGCCCAGAATTTGGTGTGACGCCCCTGGTCAGGGAATCAGCCACCGGATCCAACTGCAGAAAGAAGTCCCTTCTCTCTGCCACAGGCGTTATGGAAAACATCAACATTTTTGGGGTTGAAGGCGTTGTAGATCAGCTAGTGGCAAGTTCACAACATGTCACAACTTAATCGTAATGCTGCCTTTAATACACCGCGTATGACTTATTGATATCCATTCATAACCTTTATTTAAACTCAAGAGTATATAATTGAGGGTCAGGCCCTTATTTGCAATATAGCTGAGATACAATAAATAATCAACAGTAATATACATTTACATTACAGTATTGAAATATAAATCAGAAGACAGAATACAAGACAAATAATATATTCAAGAGACTAAAAAAATTCATATTCCTATGAATTTGTTGTATTGTTGTTGATGTACTGACATATTATCTTGCTTATTATATTGATGTATTACCTGCTTATTGTAAGTCGCTTTGGATTAAAAGCATCTGCTAAATGCCTAAATTGTAAATTGTAATTATTATGTAATGCGCTGTGAGCATCAGTTATTTTCAGCATTTTCGGCATTTGGTAATATATACAGTGAAAAGAACAAGACATCCCATAATTATAATGTTTTATAAAAACGAATCAGATCGGATCCACACACACATGGACAGCTGCAAAAACAAAGTCTCGACAATAATGATTGGCGCCATCATCATAACACAAATCAATAATCAATAATAATGATTGAAGATAAACAGTAATCATCATAATAAAGCTATAGTTTCATAATACAGTTTATTTGAACCTGTAGTCAAACTATTCTACATACCATATAGGGTTTTGGGGAGTGCATTCCAGAGGGTTTATAATCAATTAGATGCACTAAGTTTGATTAACAGTTCCACTCCAACAGATCTCTATTTCAAAGATTCAAAGAATCATTGTGATCTGCTATTTATGAAATGTAAAAAAGAAAATATATGTTTTAATAATGTAATTTTGACCTTCATTTAAAGCAGTAACATTTTTAATTAATAAAATGTAATTAGGTCCAATCTGTATGGTAGAGTATACTAATACAATATAACTTGGGGTGGTTGTATTTTTCTCCCTGCATGCTCGTCTATTGAATCTCAACATCTATAATGACATGATACCAGGTTGAATTTGTTTAAACACCTGGCACACATTCAGCATAAAACAGCCAATCTACAAGCAAACAATGCATCATAGCAAGACTTGTTTTGATCATGTAGATCGGCTCTTTTCTGCAAATAGATTTGATGTAGAGGGAAGAAAAAAAAAGGAGCGGACCAAGTGTAGATCCCCGGGGTCAACTGAGTATATAGCGTTTAAGTGTTAAACATGTTCACCAGATCTTACACACCTCTGCTTTACCACGAACCCCTATCCCTAGATAGAGAGGTTGCGTGAATGTGGTTTTAACTGAATGGAGGAGGGTCAATGTGTTTTCAGAAACACGGTAAAATGACACAGTACCTGTTTTGTGATCTACGTAGACTCCCATTACCCCCTTAAACCAACTCTTACGCACTGTGTGGGGAACAGGTCCTGACACTTTAGACCTAGTCCAAGTGCTGTTGTGTTTGAACCAGTAACCTTTTGGAGAGGAATCTAACGCCCAGGACTTGTCGTTGTTTCCAAAGAGCGACAGCTCCATCTCCTTTCTGTTGATGTCTTTATAACTGACTCCTACAGCAACCCCCATTCCACTCCATTCCACTTCTAAGTAAGAACGTTCAGACAGACTCTCTCCACTCAACACCTGAGGGTAAAGCATTGAGGTAAATCTGTGTGGATGATCAGGATAAGGTTGGTATTCTGGGAATGTACTAGTTGCCTTCCTGTTCTCCTCTGACAGGGAGAGGGTCTTGCTCACTGTTTTCTCATCCAGTGACATTTGACAGGCATCTGTGAAAAGAACACATTACAAAATATCACAACAAATTGAACACTTTCAACTTAGTGTGCCTGAGTTTGTGATGTTATTAAAGCTTCAATAAATGTGCTGCTTATCAGGAGTCGGGGGCGACAGTTTGTTATTGTTTCCATAGGAGGAGAGACATAAGGGAGTGATTTTGCCCTACTAGACTTGGGAAGCCTTAAAATATGGCCCGGAAACCCCATTGCAGCACCCAGCTCAGTGGTGTGCCTTGCTAATCATTAGACTGCCAGTGCCGCCACTGTTTTTCCAACAACCACTGACAATCTTTTTTGCAGATAAAGTATAGTTTTTGAGTGCATTGAGTGCACAACGCATTGACGGTAAGTGGGGAGTTCGGTCGCATGCGTTGACATGAATACGGAGGAGAGGCACTTCGCCCACACGTGCGCGGAGCATTTCATGCAAGTAGCCCGAGAGTGGAACATTGAACATAAAGACAGCACGCTGACTACCGACAGTGCACATAACATGATCTCAGCGGCCAGGGAACTCCCGCTTGGGCATTATGCTCTGCGCTGCATACAGTAGCAACCAACCATCACTGTCTCTACAGCACAGCTCATTTGATAACGGATTTGCAAATGCAGAAATGTAGTGGGCCATTTCAAGTCAAACCAAGTGAAAGGTAGTCGACCAGAACTCACACTTTAAAAAGTCTGCTCTGTCTGTACTGTTTCCTGGTCCTGGAGAATCTGGACCTGCAATTGACATACGCACGCGTGCGAGCACACGCACACACACACACACACACACACACACACACACACACACACACACACACACACACACACACACACACACATTATTTCCTAAACCAGTACCAATGATTCTTTCTGGTGGTAGACAGACAGACACTCACGTTTTAAAAATATGTTTCTGGGTGGAGTCTCTGGTGGATGTGGACCATCAAATGTCGAGCTTCCAGCTTGACAACGTCCAAGCTCTGGAAATACAAATAATCATTAATGTCATGTGCGGTTTGTACTTGGGCGAACACTCACAGAGCTGAGGAACGGTGGCAGTGGCGGTTGGTATGTATATTGCGCTCTAGGCGAGGTAGTATAGCGCCGCCCTATGGCCGCGCGAAGCGCGGCCCCTCACGCGGCGCCGGAAAAATCGGTTATTTGCGGGCAAATTATGCATTTTTTCAAGTTATTTGCGGGCAAATTATGCATTTTTTCAAGTTATTTGCGGGCAAATTATGCATTTTTTCAAGTTATTTGCGGGCAAATTATGCGGTTCGGTTCTACACGGCGGCAGAACCATTTTGGGCTTAATATAATAGGGTTTATAAAAGCATGATCTGACTGTCTTAGTCTTACCTTGGGCTGGTCAGGAGGAAATGGTTCTTTCACAGTCACGCACAGTGAGACAAAGTCCTGGCTGATAGAGCCTGAGGTTTGTGTTTTGTAGAGGAAGTCAGGTACAAAATGATCCTCTCCATGTGATGTTTCAGGGCAAGCAGCTATATTATAATATCTACCGGTAGTCACGTCCATAGTAGTGAAGAGCTCGAACTCCATGCTTTATTTTTAACAGATGTTGTTTTCAATTTCAATACTGGCGCGTGAATATGACATCACATCAGGAGGGGAGGGGGGGGGGCTGCCTGGAGCTGCCAGCCTCTATCACTACCACCAGGGGGTGTTGTTGTATTCGGTCTGAGTGGACTGTTGATCTTACGTCTGCTCTGCAGGGCCGTCACTTTACTTTTTTTTTTCTTTTTCTTCTTCTGGCGCCCCCGCAAAGTGGCGCCCTGTGCAATGGCCCCGCTAGCCCCCCCTGCCGGCCGCCCCTGAACGGTGGCAATGGTACCCATTGCTGAGAGGGTTTTGCTCCCGATACGCTTAACGTCTCGGCATTACCTAAGCTGTGAGAGAGGCTGCAGTATTCTAGTGAAAACGTGATAGCTCAGACACAAATACATGTTGTCCGATCCGAGACGAGACAGTTGGTGCACCAACTGCATTGTGACAGCGGAGCTAACAACGCCTATTTGTTCCAAACCGGCCCTTGTGATCCGGTTTGAAAAAAAATAATAATAATAATAATCATGTTCCGGTGATCAGAAACCCGAAAACGGTACTGATCCCAGGCTATTGTGGTTAAGAAATAACAAACCTAAGAAACAAAAACATGAGTCAATCACTAGCATCAATCAGAAAGTGCCAGGAAATGGTATAGGGAGTGTTAAAGGGGACAATCACTCATTTTCAACGCCTTTGAATTGTTATGTGGAAATAAGAAAAATCCCCCCCCCATCTGTGTGTGGAGCGTTGTCAAAGATGTTTTAGGGAAGAGAGAAGATTCTAGGATGCGTGGCACATTGTCCAGGGTGTTTTAAGGAACGGAGAAGAGCCTAGGGCATGTGGAGTGCTGTACAGGGTGTTTAAGGTTTAAGGGGATGAAGAGGGCACTTGGAATGCTTGTAGAGTACAGCATTAATGCTTAGCTAATCTGAGTGAGCGGGAGGGGTTGTATCAGGCCGTGAAGGTTATGGAGGTGCCATACCATAGGCGGACTTTGCCATTTGCCCTGGGGGGGCAGGCTTGAGCAGCAACATGCCAATTGTCAACCCCTCAACACTAACTTATCACACTGTCCAACTACTGTTATTCATTGTGTCCACAAGACCACTAGTGTACCAAATAAAACACAAGTACAATTATGTGTGGTTAGAGCAGTGTCATTTTACAAATTGTGTTCATTATTAAGTAAAATAGCTACTTTCATTATTGGTAACATAGTTGCAGCTTACAAGAAATGCCAATAATTGATAATCTCAGCTATCATTTCTAAATGGCTGCAAAACATTTTTTTTGATGCAGGACAATAATTATTGTAATTTAATTTATTTTAAGTAATGAACAATAAGTTAATATCAGTGAATAATAACTTAAAAAATAGATATTTTTACATTTTAAACCCCTTTTTAATTATTTTTCAAGCCTAATATGTGTAATCTTTGTGTACAGTTCGGATATTGCAGGTATGTTCAGGTATATCCATAGTCTGACAACCCCCATTCTTAGCAATGCTATCTTCAGAGAGAGAGAGGCTCTGATCACTTAACATTCCAATCAATCAACTTATTGTCGCCAGCTGGTCTCTGTGTGATGGGGAGAAACCAGTGACTATTAGTTGGTTAATTCTTTAAAAAATCATAACTCTTGACAGGAATGGGCTAGAGACTTACTTTTTTTCCCTAAATGCTCAGAAATGCCTGGGGGGTGCAGTGCACCCCCTGCACCCCCATAAAGTCCGCCCATGTGCCATACCTTTGCTACAGCTACAAACATGCGTGATTTGTAAAGGCTGCCCATGCCTGAATAAACATGAATTACATTTTTGTTGCAGAACGTCGTCAGGGGTGTTTTAAAATAACATTCATTTCTAAACATGTCTACCCTCTCTTCACCTACCTTCGGTTGTGTCTTCAAATCTCTCTGCTAGATCATTCCTTCTGATCTTCTTCAAGACATTCACCATGACCTTCGATTCCTTAGTGGGTAATTCTGCACGATGAGATCGACAGTGCCCGTCCTCTCAGCACTCTCCAGGAGACTCTTTTGGAGAGGCTTGAGACCTTCAACATTCTCTAGCTTTCGAAGCCACCACTTCAACTTCTGGAATTCCTCATCTTCCAGCTCCTCCAGAGCATCCAACATATCTTCCGCAAGTTTGCCCATGGTGGATGCCTACATCAAAACAGATGGCGTTAACATCTCATTCTTCATTCTCAGCGGCAATATGAATATAATCTGTATAGTAGAGTATGTCAGTATAATACAACTTATACAACTGGTGTACCAAGTCTTCTATTGAGAAATTTAGATCCTGTTTTCAACCTTTCACCTTTGTTTCAGTTTTGACAGCCATGATTCTATTTCTCCCTTGAGCAAGCAGGCAGGCTCTATTAGCTCAGCGCAAAAAACTAATGAGCTACATGGGGTTCAAACCCAGGGTAGAAGAGGAACAGTTGAAGTTACCTAAGGAAATACATGTATAATACATTGAATTGCTCAACCTATCTAGAGTATAGAGCAGGGTTCCCCAATAGGCGGCCCGCGGGCCATTTGCGGCCTGCGGGGGGCTACTGTCTGGCCCCCACCAAACACAGTAATAATGTTGGTATAAGAGCAGCAACAACACTAGTATATTGTCATTGTCGGGTGGAAAACCCGTATCTCAAAATGTGTACGTTCTTTCGCGGAGTAAAGCTCTGCTTCATCAAACAAGGCTGTCGCACAAAAGTAGTGAAAACAGCAGATCTACAAGCACACACCGCCTCGCACCGCGAGGCGTTGTGTGCTTGTAGATCGGCTGTGTGCTTGTAGATCGGCTGTGTGCTTGTAGATCGGCTGTGTTCACTAGTTTAAATCATTATTAAAATGATAAACGCAAAACGAACGGTTTTGGACATACAAGATTTTCACCCGACAACAACGATATCTGAACTGTCACTGGAGTAGTGGGAATGCCACCGTCGCCCCCTGCAATGTTGTGGCCCTCGGCTTGGTACCCTAGACATGATTTGGCCCTTGGGGAAAACTAATTGGGGAACCCTGGTATAGAGCCTAAGAGGGGTCACTGTTTTTCTCTCAGCACACCAGATGAAATCACATATTTGCCTCATGTATTTTTGAGCGGTGCAAACCGCTCCCACGTTTGTCTGAGTGTGTCGCTATGTAAGCAATACCAACAGCTGCAATACCACTGGGTGACCTATCTTCAAGTGGTGCTGTTGAGCAGCCTACAGGGTACAGGGCCATTCACACTGAGCACTATAACTATAAAAGTATAGTTTTAACATTTTTGTTATCGTGCTCAGTGTAAATGTAGGCTGCTCAACAGCACCACTTGAAGGTAGGTCACCCAGCGGTATTGCAGCTGTTGGTACTGCATACATAGTGACATGGGGACAAACGCACACACTCAGTCAAACATGGGAGCGGTTTGCGCCGCTAAAAAGCTGAAGTTGCAGGGTTGCACATGGGTGTCGCACGCTGGAAATAGCCGGTGAGCTTGTAGATCGGCTATTTCCTGCGTGCAACACTGCATGTGCAAGCCTAAATGAGGCTCAATACTACTGGTTCTTCAAGTTTCTCATTCCACAAACAACACAACGCAGCAGCAATAAGCCAAAAAGCTTGCAGAGGTGGGGGGAGGGACACATTCTAATTCCAGTGGTTCATGGAGTTTGAACAACACAACAGTACACAAACATAAGTACACAAACAGCACAACACAACAGCATTAATGAGTGAATGAAAGCTTCTATAGTGGTTCATACCTGTATGATGTTCTTTCCTCTCTGAAGAACACAGCTCCCTGGCTTTAACCCTGTTGAATACTCTTCCTGTTGGGTTGGTCAAAACATGTTTGTGATTGGCTCCTTGACAGTTTCTGGGTGGGGAGGCGTGTATGTGTGGCGGGGGGGGGGGGGGGGGGATGCTCTGGCATTTGCAAACTAGAGCGAAGAGAGAGAGAGAGAGAGAGAGAGAGAGAGAGAGAGAGACCCATTTGTGAACCTCATATCAGGGCAGGGGCGTAATAATAAGTGGTCAAAATAACCTACTGTATTTTCCTTCACATTTGATATTCTAGGTCAGTAAGGTTCCCCAATTCGAATAACTTTATTGGTATGAGAAAGCATGAGAAAACATTAGTTTACACTGCCAAAGTAAAAGTGAAACAAAAAAAAGTATATACAACTAGTCCTCTCCAGTTCGAACATATGTGCTCCGAAGTATGTGCAGAGTTTGGGTCATGTGAGTATACAGGGTATAAGGGATTGGATTGTAGGAGTCTCAGAAGTAATGTTGGAGAACCCAGACGGAGAAACCAGACGTATCAGTGTTCTCAGTCATCTCCAAATTTGGTCACTGTTTCAGCATGCAGCTGTTACCATGACGGAGACGCATGCACAGTACAGGCTGTATATCAGTGATGTCAGTTATCTCCAAATTTGGGCATGGTTTAGTATCAGGGATGTCAGGTATATCAGACCGACATAGGATGAAATGGGAATAATAATGTTAAAAAAAAAATCTACAACATGATCAGCAGGTATTAGGATTAGCCTATACTTGGGTACTTTATTATAATTATTATTATTATGTATTGGTGTATACAACATGTGACCTGATGGTCGCTTATCTCCCGATTAGGGAGTTTCACTGTTTTCTTTTTCTTTCTCGAAAGAAGTGTACAGTACGTGTTCGTTCATGTTCATTGGGCCTACCTGGTTTTCAGTTGGGTGGTGGTGACTCAGCTGAAGTATACCCACAGTGTTGCTGTGAGTACAAGCGAGCGTTACAACTTTCAATGCAGTAGCAATGACTCCCCTCCGCAGACGTTGTATGGCTGATGTAGGTTACATGTAGGTACATAAATGTGATCATGTGGTCTTTAAAACGGATACAGGAGAGGTGAGCACTAGGGACATCTGGGCACTAGATTAAAGACTAGACTAAAATTGCCTATTTTGTCCAAAATGTTTGAAAAAAAAGAAAAGAAAAAAAGAAAGTACACAGGATGTTAACATGCACAGTACATTGTTATTGGAGAGCTGTCCCTCTATGAATTCAGTTCAAAAGGACCCCAATGTAAACAAGCCATTTTGCTTTATTGCTGTATTCAATCAACCAATCAAAACATTATAGCAGTGTCAGAGCTCAACTTGGTTAGTCTAAGCAAGCACATCACAATATGATCCGCTGTGAGTTTGTTGATCAGCTATTTTTGCTATTTGATGTATGATAAAGGCTATACAGTGACAACAACAAGACATAATCATAATTATAACAGTTATAATTTATTTGAATAAAAAACATACATACGTCAGATAGTGATTGAAGACAGGCAGTAATTGTCATAACGCTATTTCAGATACTGTTTATTTAAACGTGTAGTCTAAATATTCTACATACCATGTTACTACAATGCATACATCTTTGTTACAATATTTTATATCAATACAAATAATAAAATATTACATAATAATGCATATCACATAATTATAACAATAAGTTTAATAGACAATCTATTTACATCATTTTTGGAAAGTTTTTGGATACATTCTTTTATTTTTTTATTTTGACTTGTTCTACCTAGTACCGAATTCCTGAAGTCACCACTACCCCAGAAGTACCTAGTACCGAATTCCTGAAGTCACCACTACCCCAGAAGTATCTTTTCAATTGAAATGATAATATCGCTATAAGTAATCGCCCAGCTGTTTTTCTTTCTTTTTCTTTCAGACTTCGGTGCTCTATAATGACATGTACAAAATAGGGATTGATTTTTTTGTTTTGTTTTGGGGCTTTTATGCCTTTAGTGATAGGGCAGTAGACTGACAGGAAATGGGGAGAGAGATGGGGAGTGACATGCATCAAAGATCGTCGGGAGCGGGATTCAGACCTGCAACACACTGCCAGGCATCAGAGCCTATCTGGTATGCGCCTGGACCTGGGTGACCCCTGTCAAGTATATAGGGTTTACGTGTTTAAACACGTTTACCAGATCTTACGCACCTCTGCTGTAGAATCATAGCGAACATATAGCCCTGCATAGAGAGGTTGCGTGATGGTGGTTTGAACTGTTTTGAGGAGGGTCATTTTGTCGTTAGACTTAGAAACACTGTAGAATGACATAGTACCTGCGCTGTGATCTATGTGTACCCCATATACGCCCCCATGCACTACCTCTCCATCCACTACCCTCACTGCTCCCTCTGGGAAGGGATCAGGTCCTGACAGTTTAGTCTCAATGTTGTTGTGATTGAACCTGTACTCTGAAGAAAAGACACCGAGCATCCAGGACTTGTCATTGGATCCAAAGAGTCCATCTCTCCTGTTGATGTCTTTATAGCTGACTGCTATGTCAACATAATCTCCACTCCATTCTACTTCGAAGTAACAACGTTCAGACAGCCTCTCTCTACTCAACACCTGCTCATGATAGGTAAATCTATCTGCGTGATAAGGATAACGCTGGTTGTCGTATGTGTGGGTCACCTTCCTGTTCTCCTCTGAAAGGGAGAGGGTTTTGTAAACGGTGTTGATGTCCAGTGAAAGTTGACAGGAATCTGGGAGAAGAACAAATGACAAAATATCACAACAAATTAAACTCTTTCAATCTGGGGCCTGTTTCACGAAACCTAGATTAGGGATGAAGCCTGGATTTATCAGCTATCCTGGATTAAATTAAATTAAACCAGGATAGGATTAAATTAGCCAGGATCAGCACTCAATCGGTTTCATGAAAGCTGAATTATCTCAGATTAGCCTAGCAAATTAACCTGGATGTGTTAAGCAAGGACTCGGTTTCATGAACGTTATTCCACATTAGTTACCATGGAGATTAAGATGCTCGGGCTAACAGACAAGCTTTATTAATCCAGTGCCTTGAATTTATGTGAAATAGCTGTTAGTCCAAACCAATGAAGTCATTGGTTTTCATTTCAGTTATTTCAAAACCTATGTTTGTATATGGACTCATTTTAATTATCCTGCATTCAAATTAAAATAATAAAAAATACAAGATATAATGGATTTAATTATATTACTGAAATAGTGTTACATGTCATTGTCACTCAATAGTTCATATTGTTGTTTAGATGTTAGATGATAATATATTAACGAAGTTCTTGAGATTATGAAAAATGGCTGATAATATTGCAAGGGTGTACAGTGTAGTGTAGGTGTGATTATTCTATAGCTTCACAGCGGCATGCCCCCCTCCCCGAACATGTCTTCTGTTCTACTTAAAAATGGCCAGGAGAACTCACCTGTGCCGAGATCAACCACAAATATCAACACATTTGGCGAACGTACACTCGATCACCGTTACACGTTGCCTTAGAGTAATAGGACTGACCTTCCAGAAAGTCCATTCTGTTTCTGATCACTGGAGGCTCTGGTGTAGGTGAAACATCGACTGGTGTAGGTGAAACATCGACTGGTGTAGGTGAAACATCGACTGGTGTAGATGAAACATTGACTTGAGATGCTGTAGTCACTGGAGACACACAAGACACGAGAAACCAATAACATCACAAAACTGAGTTTACAATGTAGAATAGAACATAATAGAATAAACATGGTTAAAATACCACATCACTGTAAAGTATGGTTACATCACTGTTACTGATGATGTGATTTGATGACGGACAGACAGACAGACAGACACTCACACAGACACTGGGCACTGTGCGGAGGCCCTGGTGGATGTGGACCAGCAAATTCATGATTAGATTCCTCTTCATCTTCCTCATCCTCGCCTACAACGGTTTCAGACCCTTTAAACAGTGCAGACACATCCATTCAGGGTTCATCAGGGGAAATTCCAGATCGACATTTTCCAGACTTACAATACAAATAATCATTAACATCATGGGCAGCAAGGGCTGTAGCGAAGATGGAGTGACACTCGAGGTTCTGAAGTACTGCGGCCATGAGCCAAGGTTCAGCCCCATGATGGTGACTGAGATCCTGGGGTCGTTATGGGTAGTGGTGTAAAGTAAAGTAAAGTACATTTACTTAAATACTGTACAACAATTATTTGTACTTTATTTGAGTATTTACTTTTACTTCTACTCCACTATACATCTCGGATCCAGTATACAGTATAGTACTTTTACATTTGAAAACTTTAGTTAGGCTACTAGTTACTTTAACCCTAACCCTTTGCTTAATATTACAAAATGTGCATTAACAATGCAATGCGACACATTGTGAGCTTATAGATCTGCAATTTTCAAAAGATTTGCATACATTTGCTTCGAATGGCACTTAGTGTCACATGGACGGAATACATCAGAAACGCGGTCCTCTACGGAAGCCTCCCATGGGTTATGGACTAGGTCAGAGAGAGAAGGATGAGGCTGGCTCGGCACTGTAAACTGGAGGCGAGCAACACAAGGCACAGAAAGGGAAAGAGTTGCACCAATGTAGACACAGCAGTGTAATCATTCGTTTTAACAGCGGGAAACAGCCGGCGACCTTGGGCAATGGCCATCTATCGCCCCATCGCCTGCTATCGCCAGTATAGTTGCCAGGTCCCTTTGACAAATAACGTGCTCCCGGAAAATATGGACCCTCGCCCGCTGTTAAAACGCATCGTAACAGCACATGTTCACCACCAACTTAGACACATTGCAGTGTGACAGTGTGGCAGTCTAACAACACTGCAGAACTCAAGAGCTTGATTGACATGAGGGCAGCGATTCAGGAGTCCTGAGTTGGTGTTTAGGCTACTAGTCTGCACTCTCAGATCACATCGTCTTGAATAGATGAAGATCAATAGTGCAACAGCTTTAAAGTCGCAGTTCACACATCCAATTTCTGGTCAAGAAAGTACAGCTTCACATCATGTTCTCCTCTATCTGTGCCCTCATTTCATATTCCTTATGCTATGAATATGAATAAGACTGATGCTCCCAATTTGTTGATTAGCGAAAACACTGGGTGAACAATGAACCTACAATCGGTCTAAATAAAATCAAAATTATATTCTTAACATTGAAGTTAAAAAAAGCATACCTAAGAAACAAAGAAACATGAGAATTAGTGATTGAAAATTGTCAATCACTAGTTTCAATCAATCAGGAAGGGGAGTATTCAGATTACATGGAAAATTGGGAATGAGTGAAACAGTATTTCTGTAGAACGTCCGTTAATAATCCATACACACACCCACTCTATCCTATCTTCACCTACCATTGGCTGTGTTTGTAAACTTCTTTGCCAGATCATTCCTTTTGATCTTCTGCAGGACATTAACCAAGATTTGTCCGGCTTTACTGGGATAACTCTGTAAGAGCAGATCGATGATGCCTGTCCTCTCAGCATTCTCCAGAAGACACCTTGGGAGAGGCTTGAGACCTTCAACATTTTCAGGCTGTTGAAGGAACCTCTTGAACTTCTTGAGTTCGTCAATTTCCAGCTCTTCCAGGGCATCCAACATGTCTTCAATAAGTGTGCCCATGGTGGATTCCTGCTACAAACAGATGATGTTAAAGACACACTCCATGCAAAATCATGTTTTTGAAACAAAGATCCTGGTATGTTTCTCTAAAGAAGTAATATGGATTTTTACCTCTGTGTGTGTGTGTGTGTGTGTGTGTGTGTGTGTGTGTGTGTGTGTGTGTGTGTGTGTGTGTGTGTGTGTGTGTGTGTGTGTGTGTGTGTGTGTGTACGTGCGTGCGCGCGCAGTAATACCGGTAATTCCTGGATTTTGTTTCCTGGACTACTAAAAGCCACCTGTTGTGTTGTTAGCTATTAAAACAATGCCGAACTTTCTTCTTCTTCAGTTGTAAAAATAAGCAGTACTCATTTTGTTACAGAAGTTAGCAGCTGTATTCTGTACAGTGGTGAAATGCTTATACCAGCATAATGCACGGATAGACATCAAAAGGGGCAAGCCCCTGCTTGTTTGCGTGTATGCGTGCGTGGTGTTTTCCAAAACATCCTATGTGAAACCAGAAATATTTCAATGCAATGACCCCCATAATGTATTTGCAAATATAATGGCAAATAGACCAGACGTCATTGTGAACAGCAGGAGGTGTTCCTATTGGAAGTTGGCTGTGCTTTTGATTCCAGTTTAGAAGTTTTTAGTAGTCCAGGAAACAAAATCCAGGAATTATTACTGCGTGCACAGGCACACGCACAAACACACACACACACACACACACACACACACACACACACACACACACACACACACACACACACACACACACACACACACACACACACACACACACACACACACTTGAAGAACTACTGGTTCTTCAAGTTTCTCATTCCACAAACAACACGCCGAAGCAGCAATAAGCCTGGGTTGAATGAAAGAAATTCCACCACTTACACAGTATGATCTAACTATTTTTTTAAACAAATTAATTATTATTAATTATTATAAGATGATGACAACATCTGAAAAATGTGTTTTATCAACTCCATATAAGGGGAAACATACAGTAAGCGCATTTTTGCCATTATTCTCCCCGAGATTATGTTGCGTGGAAAACGTTGAGATAATAGCCATTTTGGTTAGAACTGATTGAAAATAACTTTGTACTCCAAATATTATCAAATTATCTTGCGGTACTTCTGGACTGCCGTCACTGCACCCCAGGCTGCCCCTGCACCCACTTTGAAAACTCCTCCAGTGTCTTGGAGTTTCAAGCAACAAACAGCAGTACACAAACAACACAACAGTAAACAGCACAACAGTACACAAACAGCATGAGTGAATGAAAGCTTCTATAGTGGTTCATACCTGTATGATCTTTCCTCACTGAAGAACACAGCTCTCTGGATTTAACCCTATGCACCTCTGTTGAATACTCTTCCTGTTGGGTTAGTCGAAATACTTGTGATTGGCTCCTTGACAGTTTCTGGGTGGGAGGTGTGTGTGTGTGTGTGTGTGTGTGTGTGTGTGTGTGTGTGTGTGTGTGTGTGTGTGTGTGTGTGTGTGTGTGTGTGTGTGTGTGTGTGTGTGGGCGGGGGGGGGGGGGGGGGGGTCATTCTATCTGTAGAATGTGCAAACTAGAATGAACAGAGAGAGAGAGAGAAAGAGAAACGCACACGTACGTACACACACACACACACACACACACACACACACACACACACACACACACACACACACACACACAGACCCATTGGTGAACGTCAACCAATCACTAGGGGTAAAAATAAGTGGTAAAAATAACCAATTTCTTTATATTTCCTTTCCATTTTAGGTCACTAACCCTTTCCCAAACAGTGGTTCGCGACCCCTAGGGTTCAATTCAATTCAAAGAACTATATTGGTATGAACATAACTTTACATTGCCAAAGCAAAAGTGGAACAAAAATCCAATCGAAATAGCCGCTGGCTATTGCGCACATAATATGTTATCATTGTCACTGTTGCTCAGTGTTGACTATATGGAATTCAGAGTGACTGTTTGCTATTTGAGAGAGGGGGAGCACAGAGATAGACAGAGATACAGAGAGAACTAGAAGCAGTGCTCTTCTTCGAGCACAGGTCCCCGCCAGGTCAGGTAAGTTATTGTGGCCTCCTGGTGTTGCTATAATAGGGAAAAGTGAAAAGGGTGCCATATCTTCTTCAGCCTATCATGGCAATTATTGCAAAAAGAGAAGAAGAATATATACATAAAGTGACCACGAAACATACATCGCTCATAAGTGACACGTCACACACACAAAAAAGCTATACTCAAAGCATAACTTAACAAACAGTGCCAAACAAAAAAGTGCACATAACAGTCACTGCTAGTCAATGCAGTCATGCAACACAAGTATCGCACCGCCATATCAACACCGCAATAATACACAGTACAACCAACACAACCCAATAGTGCAGGGCCTGAAAAAAAGTGACCAAAGTCAGTGCAAATAAGTCAAGAATATACATATATATTTTTCCTTTTAAAGCAATAGTGGGAGCCACAGCAATAGTGAGAAAGATCTGATTTTTGAGCTCCAATCTGGATTCAGAAAATCCCATTCCACTGATACATGCCTCCTCTATTTGACTGATCAAATCAAACGCGAAGCGGATTTGGATAAAATAGCAGTATGGTCATGATGGACCTCCAGTAGTCATTCGACACCATAAATCACTCTATTTCGATTGAGAATTGGTCTTGACAGCGCAGCAGTGAGTTGGATGCAGTCTTACCTGGTGGGGAGGGAACAGGTGGTGGAGGTGAACGGCCTCCCAGTAAGGTGTGGTGTTCCTCAAGGTAGCATACTGGGGCCTCTGTTGTTCCTAATATATGTAAACGACATGGCATCTGCCTGCAACTGCAACCTGTTCCTGTTCGCGGATGACTCTGCTCTCCTAGCCTCGGGCAAGGAGAGCCTCGGGCAAGGTTGAAAAGAGCCTTAACTCTGAACTAAGTAAGATCTGCACATGGCTTCACGACAACAAATTATCAATTGACCTGGGCAAAACTGAATCCATCCTCTTTGGTTCAAATCATAACCTCAAAAAGGTCGATAACTTCACAATCAAAGTGGGTGACAAGGTTATAACACAAAAAAACGAAACAGTTAATTAATAAAATCAATCAACAAACTCGCTTCCTACAGAGGATCGCCCCGATGGTCACTTTCAACACACTGAAGACCATAGCTGGTGCAATAATTCAGCCCCTCTTTGACTAAAGAGTCCACGTATGGTATCGTGATGCCCCAGCAGCCCTAAAAACTAAGCTCCAAACAGCCCAAAACAAACTAATTAGGGTCCTGCTGAACCAGCTTTCCTATCAGACTCACCTCACTGCTACTCACCAGTTAAGAGTGGGGTGGCCCAGAGTAGATGACAGTACAACATCTTGCAATGGGCCTGGTGTACAAGATACACTACATCACTAAGATACCCACCTGACAAAATACTTTGAAAACGTTAACAATGTCCACAATTACAACACCAGAGGCAGCGCCACAGATGGGGAAATCTCGCTCTTTCGAACGACCGTCATTTCGACAAAGGAGCGTCGGGAGGGTTAGCGACTCACCCCACGGAGGTTAGGGTAGGGTAAGGGTTGGGTTTGGGTGTCGAAAAGATGACACGTATAGTAACAGCGAAACGCTCCCGCCACAGATCACGTTCAACCCAGAGTCAACTACTCAAACAAAGGGTCAAACTTGCTCTCCTGCTATAGGCCTACCACCAAAATGTGGAACGCCTTACTGAAGGCCTTAAAGGAGTGTAAATCCCTAACATCCTTAAAAATCACCCTGAAAAACCACCTACAGGCGGCAGCCACTCGTAACTGGTAAAAACAAACTTAGCCCAGCCTTACTCCCTGACTCTTCTATTGTAAATATCTACTGTATATTTTTCCTGCACTGTTTTCTTTTCTTTTTTTCTGACTATCTACTGCATAGTAGGCTACTGTGTTCTAGCCATCTGTCATTCAATGTTAAATGAGATACTAGAAACTAGTGGTTTCCTGTATAAATAAACCAAGTGCTTTGTAGGATCTCTTTTTAGTTGACCGTGTACCAGTGAACTGTACCGTCATGAAACTGTTCCTTTTTCTATGCAAACTTCTAATAAAGTCTTCAATCAATTTTCAATCAATCAATCCTTCATCGGGTAAAACAATGAACAGGAAGTTTATGGAATGCATTGGAGTCTATGGGGAATTAAGCCCCTTTTCCACTGGCCCAACTCCACACCACACCGCCCACTTGTGTGAGGTTTTCCACCACAAGGTCCTGGGTAGAGTGGTGTGAAAGTGGTACTAAACGGGGTACTAAAAAGTATCCACTCTAGAGTAGGTCTGAGCTAGGCCACACAGGGCCAAACACATCATAATGACTGATCACTCACTGGGTTTTCATTTAGACCAGCAGGATATAGTTGTAATACATGATAATAGATTATATTGTGTTATAACTACTATTATAATCTATTATAGTATATTATAATTATCATAGTAATACATTAATACTTTATAATGTATTATAATCACAGTTATAATCCATTATAATTAGGATAGTTGTAATACAAATGTATTATGTATTATAATCACAGTTACCGATAGGGGTACTTTTGTGTAATGGAAAATGTAGATATTTTTATGTGGTGTGGTGTGGTGTGGTTTGGTGTGGTGTGGTGTGGTGTGGTGCTAAAACTGCAGTCGAAAAGGGGCTATAATAGTGACATTTCGAGTTACAGGAGGAGGTGGCTGTTTTTATGGAGCAATGGCACAACCATAGGGTGCAACCGAGTGCATCTCTCCACTCTGGTGCAACTCTCCAATAGATGGCTCTGACTGAGCGAACTGGAAGCTATTTGTGTCACGTGACAGGAGTCCGGGCCTTGTTGCCATGTTTTATTATTATAAGCAACTCTTATGCCTCATTCACATACAGAAAAGCCAAGCTAATGGTTTGCTTGGTAATTCAATGTATTTTCTGTGCAAACCAGCTTTTAAAATTTCCAAGCTGGAAAAAAGCTTGGAAATTTTAAAAGCTGGTTTGCATAGAGAATACATTGAATTAGCTCAACGTTGTGATCTTGTAGATCGGTTATTTTCAAATAGCGGTTTCCTAGACCACTGATTCTCAACCTTTTCAGGCCGCAACCCCCACAACACAATAATCATATTTTAACTGATAGGATTTTTGAGTAGCCTACATTTTGATACCAATACTTTTGTACGTTTACTCAAGTGAAATTTTCATACAGGACTTCTACTTGTAGTAATAGAGTATTTCTACATTGCAGTATTGATACGTTACTTATTTCTCTCCCGAAGCCTGGCAACACTAGTGACAGGAGGAGGGGAGTCCGGGTTGTTTGCCACGCGTGTTCCGGTCAGTGTGTGTGGTTCTCTCTATCTCTCTTTACGGTCAGCTCCCTTGTTGTTTCTCAATTCTCTAATCCCAGAAGCAGAGAGATGGCACCAGGAGGCGGCGGTGCGAGCCGGAGACGGTCCCCCGCCCCGGGTCCGGGCCCCGCCGGCCCCGCTGGCCCCGGGTCCGTGTCGCCGGTGTGGGGCGCCCTGCGCGCCCTGTGGCAGGACAAGCACCTGGTGGTGTTCAAGGCGGAGTACACGCTGTTGGTGTGCGCCGTGCTGTGGCTGCTGGAGGTCTGCGTCAACGTGTGGGTCATCCACGCTGTGCCGTGTGAGTTAATGCTTATGCTAAGTCCCGTTAGCATGCTGCTGTGATCATAGAGTATGGCTGTGATGGCTAAATCCGTCCCGTGCGTTTGTTTTGAATGGAGGAGGGTGGGAGGGAGGGAGGGAGGGAGGGAGGGGAGCCACCAGACCCGCGTCGCACACTTGTTGCTGTATTGCGGTCCTCAAACCTTTTCATGTCAAGGACCCCCACATTGACATTGGCTAATAAGTGACATGGGCCATATTGTAAAATCTGAGAGTGTACAAATTAATGCAGGTCATTTGGTTCCATTCTGTGCACTCTGTGAGTTACAGACCCATAAGGGTCCATTTGGTTCCTAACTGTGACTTTGCTGGGGACCCCCTGGAACTCCCTCAAGGACCCTTGGGGGTCCCCGGACGGCCGGACCCCACTTTGAGAACCAATGATGCACTGTACATCAGTATCAGACTTACCATTCAACTTTCTTGTTTATTTTTATGAGTAGTCCCCCCCCCCCCCAAAAAAAAAAATTCCATTGATTACTCGTGCCATGGAGACTTGAGTTCAATAATACTTTTTTGTATTTGTCTCATTCCTAAGACAAAATATTGGGTCCCCATCCGGAATCAAAGTGGATACATTTATTGTAAACAAATTATTGTCTTAGTAATGCGACAAAAAACCAAAAAATATTATTGAACTCAAGTCTCCATGGCATCCATGGCATGAGTAATCAATGGAAAAAGTCATTTTGGCGGTGAACTACTCCTTTATTGACTGGCCATAGCCACAGCTTTTGTAGCAAATGTAGAAATATTAGTGTTATAAGTGCAGTTAAGTCTCTTGTTATTATTATGGTGCTTATTAATCCCTTTACTCCCCAATTTTGTTATGCCAATTAATTCCCCCTCACACACATTCGTGTGTTGTCACTGCTGTTGTGTCCTACTGGCTCACCTGCCAGTGACACTCCCTGCCTCGCCAGTCTGTAAGATTACGTGCAGAGACAAATATCGCTCTTCCTCCCCCGGTTTTCCTCCCCCGGCCCAAACACGGGGCCAATTGTGTTCGTACTTTATAGACGCTCGACAAATGCACCGGCTTTGTAGGTCACTTGCATGATAAATTTGAATATCTTCCCGCAGACACAGAGATAGACTGGAAAGCCTATATGGATGAAGTGGAGGGAGTTATTAACGGTACCTATGACTACACCCAGCTGAAAGGAGACACAGGCCCTTTGGTGTGAGTATCATATACGTATCACTATGTGACACAAAGTGGTTGAGCCCCGTAGTCAGCATCTAACCTACATTAAGATGTAGTGGGAGTGTCTTCAGAGGAACATGTCTGTGTGTTTTCCTTCAGGTACCCAGCTGGCTTCGTGTACATCTTCACAGCTCTGTACTACGTCACCAGCCACGGGGTGAACATTCGTCTGGGCCAGTATGTTTTTGCTGGCTTCTATTTGATCACTCTGCTGCTGGTCTTCAGAATCTACAACCGCACCAGAAAGGTATGTCTGCTGTTAGTTTTTGGGTGGATTAAAGCCCGGGGTTCTCACTTATTATCGTTCAACAGTATTATTAGAATGCAGAAGTACACTACAGTTAAGCTCTCGAACCCAAGAAGTATGGAAATGGAAATCTTGCCAAAACTAGAAATGCTGAATCGTGGTTGTATGCTTCTGCCAACCATTTGCAGTTTAAAACATATATTATTCATATTCTGTGAGGTCAGTGGCCTTGCCCTTTGACCACCAAATTCTAATTTGAAGACATTTTCTTAACAGTTTGGCTGCTCTTGGTAGCCAAACACGTTCACAGACGAGATAAGGTTTCCATGGTAACCCGCATCTCAGACGCTTGCTACGGGTGCTGGTGAAAGAAAAAACTGCATACGTCATGACCCAACGCAGCCAGAAGCAACCGAGAGCGGCCATTATCCATTGACTCCTATTCTATACTGAAACATAAAAACGGCTTTATCTCGAAATAAGGTGCAAATAACGCCGAGGAGGCCGAGATCAGCTTGTCTTCACGGCGACACTATGCCGTGATGGTCGGCCCCGGTTAGGATTTTAGTTTTCGCGACCGTTTGTAAACAAACAGATCTCCTTCCTGGATCGTCAGTGTACACCCACGTGCACACGCACGGAGCTTCCGGGGCTCTTCAAAATAAAGCGCAAGTGAATGGTGGCGTCCTGAGTGTTAAGGCGTCCCTGTGATATATGAAGATGTTTAGTGAGACAGACGGACAATCTGAAATTGAGCCATGGCTTTTACCAGTGGAGGTTATGTGGGTGTTTGCATGTGTTTGTGTCCAGGTCCCTCCCTATGTGTTCTTCTTTGTGTGCTGTGCGTCATACCGAATCCATTCCATCTTTGTGCTGCGGCTCTTCAACGACCCAGTGGCCATGATGCTGCTTTTTGGAGCCGTCAATCTCTTCCTGGACGGACACTGGACCCTCGGCTGTGGGATTTATAGGCAAGTACATAACAGTACAGTCCCCTCGTTGTCTTATTGCAGTCAGTCTCCTTGTTGTCCTATTGCAGCCCCCTTGATTCCAGATTCAGGATTGTTATTGTTGCATCTCACAGTATACGAATATGATTAGACTTAAAAAAAGAATGGTGACAACAACGGTACAAAAACCATCAAAGTACTGCTTGAAGGTGCTCTGTGCATGGTTCCATATGTGCATGTGCACATTGGGCAGTATGTGCATATACATAAATATCTATTTACATGCATCTCTCTGTGTAATGTGCATCATAGTGGGCATATGCTGTCCTAGTGCATAGGTGTCTTACATTTATTGTACTTGTCTCACCAACAGGTCCAGGGACCCTCTTGTGTGGGTTCCAAATGGACCCTTACAGGTCTGTAACTCTTGAGTGTGCAAATCCGTTTGTACTCTCAAGAGTTATGTGGGTCCACTGGCCTAGTTGAAATAACACTTCTTTCTCCCTCCCTCTCTCTCTGACAGTTTAGCAGTATCTGTGAAGATGAATGTGCTTCTTTTCGCCCCTGGCCTTCTGTTTCTTCTCCTGTCTGAGTTTGGTTTCATAAGGACAATCCCCAGACTGTCTCTATGTGCAGCTATACAGGTACATAGAGTATTCATTAAGGAAAGGTCATTTTCTAGTCAGTTTCAGCTATAAATATTTAAATACATATATCAATTATTATCTTGTTTAACTGTTCTGCCGCCGTTGACAGTCCTCACCGTCATTGAAAGGGTTAATACCATGGCGCCGTTGACGGTGAGGACTGTGAATCTTACTGTATATACAGTAAAGATATTATTACTTACTTAATGTCGCTCCGGTCCCGCTCGCATCGGTAATGTCGGCGATTTGTTTACAACGCACGTTGGGCGTGCACGCGAAGTGAAGCTCCTCAATGTTAAGTCAATGGAGAGGCCCATAAAGAAACTTCATTTAAACAAAATAGCCATTTTGAGACATTTTGCAGCAGATCTAAATGTAAACAAGGCACAAGGCAGGGCGCAGCCATCTTCATCTTCTTGTCCCACATTGTCATGTGACTAGATGACGTAATCGTTGCCGTCAAGTGATAATCCAAAAAAACAAAAACAACCCCCTTCCAGCCCTTCAAAATAATAGCGGCGGCCTATGGAGGAAACCGCGTGGCACCGAGGCACCAAGCAACCTTCAGATTAAGAGGCACTAATTGTGTTAATGGCTTTGTTTGTATTTTATATTGTCTCCTTAGTCATAAATGTCACCAAACTTACCTGAATAATTGAAACAGTGGAATCAGTGTAGGGCTCAACACCATTGTGCGGCTAGTAAGTCATGGATTGTAATTTTTCCATCCTGTTTTGGGGGGGCCAAAACAAATGCATTCAAACGCAATGATAACCTAACTTTGACAAAAACTTACCAGACAATCATATTGATGGGTATTGGCTACCTATATATCAACCAAGTCTCTGCAAATTGATTTACATACCGTACTGAAATGAATGAAATTCTGCTAACCAAACACCACCTCACTCTTCCTCTTCCTCACCTTTGTTTGTCACAGGGTTTGCTGGGCCTGCCCTTCCTGTTGGAGAATCCCGTTGGCTACATGAGCCAAGCGTTCGACCTGGGACGTCAGTTCATGTTCAAATGGACGGTCAACTGGCGCTTCCTGCCCGAGTGGCTCTTCCTGAGTCGCTACTTCCACCTGCTGCTGCTGGCAGCACACCTGGTCACGCTGCTGCTGTTCTTCCTCCGCCGCTGGAAGAGGTAAGACCAACTGACGCTGGCTGTGCCAAGGTCGTCGAGGGCAGAGCCAGACCGTGATGTACTGTTGTAGGGCTGTCACAATTATTACATAATCGTCTAATCGTGATTATTTTACATTATCGCAATTATTTTGTCATAATCGTCATAATCGTGAATGTTGAAAAATGTCAGAAATAGTGGAAATAGCAGATCTACAAGCTCACAACGCGTCGCATCGCGACGCGTTGTGAGCTTGTAGATCGGCTATTTCCACTATCAATGTTATTTTTTAAGTAGTAAGTTGTCAAATATGTCAGTAATTTATTTGTGTGTTTAGGTTATGTGTCATATCTGCCATATCTGCAACTTCAAAGCCTAAAAGCCAAACAGAAATGTAATTATCAACGACAAAAACACAATTAAATCGTTAATCGCCAATTATTTGAGTGACAATTAATTGTCATGTAAAATGTCATATTGTGACAGCTCTATACTGTTGTTTTATTTATTCCCCACAACCAAGGATTGGACGATATGAAAATGACATGTTACAATTATTGTGGTAAAAAATAATTGTGACTAACAATAGTGTTAACGATAATCATAATATCCTTAAAACTTCAAATGCCACTTTTGTTAAGTCATGGGCCTGCTCATAGTAATATTTCATTTCAGAAATGGGTCTTTCTTGGAGAAGGTGGAGAAAGTAACAGCTACTCAGGTTTCCAAACTGTGGAATAACCCCCGCCGCAGTCTGAAAATTCTTTAGACTACCTCACCCCCCTAGCACTCACCTCTCCTTGTATCACTTCTCACATTTTTGAGAGATAGCCGATACAGTATTAGTTACTTGTTCGTGTTTTTAGAGTCAGGTTTTTTTCTTGACCACGAATGCTCAGAGTGTCGTTTAGATGTTGTTTAGCAGGATGCTTCTGTAGGTTAATTCTTTTACACAGTATCCTAGTTTCCTTGAGGCACTACACTGTTCTCTCTGCACTCTACTTAAGTGAGGAAACGGTCACTACCTTGTATGTTGACTAGAGTTCATGCCATTTACTGTGATTTCACACTTGTGAATCGCTATAACCGATACATTTTAAAAGCAAGAGCGCAGAGTGTATTGTATACACTCCCTCCAGTCCAGTTGAAATCCCACCGATGACGTTTGCTTCTGAGAATGACACTCGACTTTCTCTCTGTTGTCCAGACCTGGAGACAGTGTTATGGAACTTCTCAAGGAGCCAGGCAAGAGGAAAATCCCTGCTGAGAAAACGACTGCAGATCATATCCTTTTTTTTTTGCCTACGTCTGGCTTTGTGTGTCCCTATTCATGGGTTGCATTTGTAGTCCTACAGCGGCCATGTTGAGGACCAACACAGGTGTTCTGATTGGCATAGAACATTGATTCTATGCCAATCAGACAATGGAAACACATGTGTTGGTCCTCAACATGGCCTGCTGTAGGACTACAAATGCAACCCATGAATTAGAACCCAAGAGCCTGCTGGGAATGTGAAGAGGATACACTGTATGTTTTGAACTGTCTGTAATAATGTAGGCCTACTTCACCTGTTGGCTCCAAATCCTAGCTGCAGTTAGTTGGTTGGCAAGGAAACCTTGTATGCCCAAAACTGTTCTGAAGATGGAGAAAATAACCTGTGTTCTAATGCAATTTTGTGTGGGGCCTTAACGGAGGATCACAGATCGTGCTGATCCTGTTCACGTCTAACTTCATCGGCATTTGCTTCAGCCGCTCGCTGCACTACCAGTTCTACGTGTGGTACTTCCACACGCTGCCCTACCTGCTGTGGAGCGGCGGAGTCAAGAAGCTAGCACACCTGCTCAGGTGAGGAGCCAGGGGAATGGAACCACTTGGACCCCCGGCCTCTGTATTTTACGCAAACAATTGAAAATGTGTGCAAGGTTTTTTTATTTTTATTTTTTTGGACCCGATGTCTTCTAAAATCTTCTAAGGCTTTTGAAAACACATGTTTCTATGTCAGTGGTTCCAGGGACCCACAGAGGTAAAATTTGAGTTACAAATGCTCACTTTAAAAATACATCTATACCTACATTTTAAAACTGCAGCCAGCGGTTTTTGTCAGTTTGTGTGTGACTCAGACACGACCAAATGCAGCACTCCAATTGGCTAGGAAGATCACGTGGCAAACGTGCCGACGTCCTCACGCACACGTCCTCACGTCACACCAGCGCCACACAAAAGTCAACACAGAGAGAGAGAGAGAGAGAGAGAGAGAGAGAGAGAGAGGCTTTACAGTCCGTGGGTCTAAACAGAAAGTGAAACTTTACAACGAGAGAGAGAGAGAGAGAGAGAGAGAGAGGCTTACGGTCCCCGTGGCTCTAAACCGAAAGTGAAACTTTACAATGGCATGGAGAAAGGCAGCACAGCAGTCCTCAATTATTCATTACTAGAGGTTCACGGCCCTTCGGGCCGCTCACATCTAGAGTCCACGCCCGCTTCTTTACTAAAAAACTGTTTTTTTCAACAAAAAAAAAGTGTTTTGAAAAAAAAAAAAATTACAAAAAAAAGAAAATATTTAAAAAAAAAAAAAAAAAGTTTAAAAAAAAAAGTAATAAAAAAATAATAATAAATTTACAAAAAATTTTGGGGGGGGGAACTATTGTGGCGGAACTATTTTTTTTGTACTTTTTTTTAGTAAAGAAGCGGGCGTGGACTCTAGATGTGAGCTAGTACTGTATATTCAAAGATCGCAAGGATTTTCCAAAAATAGCAGATGTACAAGCTCGCAGCCACGCTGTGAGTTTGTATATCTGCTATTTTTCAATGGTTAAAGCATAAAATAATTCCAGATCGTAATTTCTTGAAAATGGGGCTTAAAACTTGAACCCCAGTGTCCAAACTCCAAAGCGAATATCACTTGGTATTTAAGATAAGACATTGCCCTCAATACCCTCACAACTGTCTACTTCTCCAAAGTGAGTGACAGCCACACCCAACACTAGATGGAGCCAGTGAGCCACCATGATCTGGTACCATCCAAATATAGAACAAACATGGGAAAGTTCTCATTATACTGCTCTGCCACCAACATAAAATATTTCCAGATTGGAGGGGGGGGGGGGGGGGGTCCCGCACCGCAGGGTAAATTTTTGGGGGTCCTTGACATGAAGTTTGAGAACCATTGGTGTAGAAGAAAAGACGCAAATTCTTAACATCGTCGCCAATTTCTTTTTTGCTTGCAGGGTGCTGATCCTGGGTCTGATAGAGCTCTCGTGGAACACCTATCCGTCCACCAACTACAGCTCCGCAGCGCTTCACGTGTGTCACCTCATCATGCTGCTGTCCTTGTGGCTGTCCCCGGGCCCCGTCCCCGTCCCCGTCCCGCCGTCACAGCCAGCCACGCCCCAGGAGGACACGACGTCGTCATCAGCCAAAGCCAAGCAGCAGTGATGCGCTGCCCCCTTGCAGAGCCCAGAGTGGGGGGTCCTAATCAGCTGGCTAGCGCACACAGCAGTGGGTGGTGGACAGAGTACACAACCAGAGTGTACTGTACTTGAGGCGAAGGTCCTAATAAATACTCCTGGTCAAATATATTACCCCACTACCTGGTGAAAGTTGCTCTGTCACACACCACGTGTACCTTGAGTTTAAGTACTGCAGTACTTGCTTTTAAAAAAATGCTTAGGTAGTACAAATTACAAGGTACAGTTTCATGTTAATGACATTTTCCAAAACTATTCAAAGATCTTCCTGGAGAAAAAGATAAACCCCATCAAAAATAGTGGAAATAGCAGATCTACAACTCTTGTAGATCTGCTCTTTTCACTATGCGTAAATGTTCTTTACACTTCCTTGAAATGAAATCAAACGTACACTAATTTGTCTTGGGAGTGAAAGTCTAAAAAAAAAGAAGCAAATACTCAAAGTACAGATACTCATGAACTTTATAACTGTCCGTCCACCACACTGGCGCACAGCCTCTAAAGTCCCTCCTGTTTGCACGCCTCCACTGGAAGACTGACGCAGGACCACGTCCCTGGGGTGTCTTAAATAGGAGCCAATAGATGCTCACTGCTTTTAATGTGAAGGAGAGCTACGGTAATACGCAGTGCATTGTGTTTAGGTCAATTTACAGTATGCTTTGAGCGTCTACAAGTGTCTGGGGAAAGATTCAAAGGTTGCAAATGCTTAATAAATGTCTGCGTACTGTGATTGTTTAGGAAGATGCACGAGACTGCATCCACTTCCTTGTTTACGTTTTGTAGCAACGGCTGCTACGTCGGCGAATCGCAGACAGTAGATGCTCGAAACTCGGAATGTTGTGCGACGCGTCGTTTGAAACTTGTCGCTCCAAGCATACATACATTGGCCTTTAGAGATGGAAGGAGGAGGCAAGGAGACGAATAGGCATTCTCAGGTGTTTTTTTTTGTTTTGTGTTTGTTTTAGTTTTGTTTGTTTCTTTTAGATAATTGAACGAACTTAGGGGCTGAGGAGCGGTTGTGAATGTTTTGCTGTGGTGAATGTTACCTTAACCCATTTAGAACGGGTACACATTTTGTGTATCATTATTTTATGCTTTAACTATTGAAAAATAGCAGATATACAAGCTCACAGCGCGGCACTGAGTGCCGCGCTGCGGGCTTGTAGATCTGCTATTTTTGAAAAATCGTGAAAATTAGCATTTTGACCCGATTCTATAAGTGTCTTTTGAATCCTTCTAAGGTTTTTTGAAAAACCTATGTTTCTATGTCAGCAATCTGGCCAGCCATCGTCAAAGAAAAGGTCCTTTTCACTTAACTGGAGCTCAGTCAGTCTGTTCTTGAGAGACTACTATGTCAGTGGTTCTCGAACCTTTTCATGTGAAGGACCCCCAAAATGATATGTATTTGGCCACGGACCCCTATCTCAAAATATCTAGTTCCAACTTCCAGGGACCACCCAGAAGCAAAATTTGAGTTAAAAACGTTCGCTTTGAAAATACATATATTCAAAGATTTGCACACATTTTCACAACTTTTTCAAAAATAGCAGATCTACAAGCTCACAGCGCGGCACTCGGTGCCGCGCTGTGAGCTTGTATATCTGCTATTTTTCACTTGTTAAAGCATTCAATCATTTCTAGGCCTAAATGGGTTAATGAAAAGATTTTTTACGTGTGTGTGTGTGTGTGTGTGTGTGTGTGTGTGTGTGTATTGGGTATACTGCATATCGTCACCGTCGGCCAAAACGTATCTCAATATTTCAACTTGTATGTCGTTAATGCCCTTGTTCATCATACTACAATGTGACACAAAGACAGCAGATTTACAAACTCTCAATGTTACGCAGTGCAATGTGTTTGTACTGATGTTGCTCTTCAGATTTAAGTGAAATTGAAAGTACCGTAGTTTTGTGTGGGTTTTATAAATATTAAACCAAGGAAAGGAATTATCAAGAGCTTGTGACCCCCCCCCCCCCCCCCCCCATTTCTTGAAAAGTAAAAGTTAATTTGGACATGCAAGGTTTTCACCAGACAGCGACAGTTATGTATATTACCCACACACAAATCCCCCCCCCACACACACACACACACCAGTTATTTAATTTTAAATCAACCTTTTGCTCAGCAATTGCCACTAGGTTTCTAGATTTATTATGCAAAACCAATGCCCCAAATGGTTACTGTGTACATAGTTTAGAATGGTATCGTACTGCAAGAATGTCAATGTCATACTAAGGAACTTGAGCCTCACAGCACACGTGTCCACGTATCTGATAAGCTTGAAGAATTTCCACAAGGTTACAAGAGCTATTCCGTAATCTACAGTACCTGTCTGCTACGGTATCGTATTCCGCTTTAGAAGTGACGCCTGGTTTATGCTAGTTGCACACCAATGTCGAAAAAAAAGCTCCACAATCTGACAATGTGACATTGTCGGCTTGTAGATTATAGCTATTTTTGGTGTTTGACAGTACGAAGCCAAGTGTAAATCGGGCATAAGCTGCTGACAATCATCACCATTTTTCCATCATGTCTACTAGTCGTGTTTGTTTTTCATCGATTCATATTCAATAGTGAGTGTGGCTTAACACACTCTGCTATACTTATTCAATACCTGTACATTAAGACTGAAACCATGTATGTTTTGTAGTCGGCAGCCGACCTGCCAATTCAGCTTTGGTACAACTGGCTTGTTTTTTCTTTTTTGCATGCATGATTTGTTACACATGACACATGGACTGATTTTCAAATTTGTTTTATTTTGCAGATTAATAAACGTCATCTCTGTAATCAAACAATCTTTTTCTTTTGCAAACTGACACTGGTTCAGTATCACCCAATTAGGATCATTTGGCAAAGTAGCTACAATGGCTAGGAGCTAAAATCACTGAGTTAAAAGACTTTGCAGGTAATCAAGGCATGGTGTTGATTGCATAATCAGTACGTATTATTGTATATTTTGTATTTAATAAAGGACACTTGGGTATGTAAAGTAAGGGGTATTCTGCCGCATAGAATATACCATTCATCAGTAGAAGTTCTTAAGACATACTGTTAAGTATTACAAGGAAGGCTCTTGGCACTGGACTATGGCATCTGTTAGCCCTGTAATAGTTTTGACTCGCACAATTTTCAAATACTTAAGTCAAGAAGAAAATTGCAAAAACAAGCAGATAATAATAATCGCATAAATGTGTCCTACTGTAAATCAAATTACATCAACACATAATATAGATGGCTGCTTAGCAGAAATGTAAAAAATAAAATGTAAGATATTGCTTTTAAATATATATATATTTTAAATGCCTAAATAAAGAAAATGCTGCCATTTATCTAGCCTGGGATCTAGAGTTATTGAATGCTTTAACCAGTGAAAAATAGCAGATATACAAGCTCCTGCGAGCTTGTAGATCTGCTATTTTTGAAAAATCAAGATTTTTTTTTTGCAAGTATTTGAATATATCTATTTAAATATTTATTTTAACTCAGATATTTGCTTCTGGGGGTCCATGGAACAACATATTTTGAGATGGGAGTCTGTGGCCAAATACCTGCAATTTTGGGGGTCCTTGACAAGAAACAGTTTGAGAACCACTGATTTAGAGGAAGGATTTAGAAGTCGTGTCAAAAGATCGGGTCAAAGATATTCAAAGACTTGCACACATTTTCACGATTTTTCAAAAATAGCAGATCTACAAGCTCGCAGCGCGGCACTCGGTGCCGCGCTGTGAGCTTGTATATCTGCTATTTTTCTAAAGTTAAAGCATAAATTAATGGTTAAAGTGGTTGGAATCTAACGCGACTCAGGCGCGTTACAGGTATTTGAGTGGTTAAGTGAGGAAAACAAATCCAAACGAAGTGAATCTGGTTGCATCCCAGAGTACCATTTATCCACCATAGTGTGGTTCCTTTCTTCAATTAGTCTTCTGTGGCTGAGCAACCACTGCTTAGGGGAGCGCCTTGCTTTTTTCCCAAGCTTACGTTTGGGGCTTTCAGGAGTTGTGGTTACAGACTATTATATATAGCATTGGGAGATTGTGGAATAGATGTCTAGCTTGAGAGACTAGCCCTGCAACGAAAACTCAAACAATACAATATAGTTTCAATGTAAAGGCATTGCTTTGTTGAAGTCACAAAGACAGAAGTGAAATCAAGGATGCAACTATCAGTTATTTGAATGGCGGTTATTCTGTCGAACAAAATCAACATTTTTGTTGATCATTTCTTAAAAGTGACTAAATTGATTAGTCTGATTAAACACTGAAGCCCTACTTATTAACTTTGCACAACTACAGAAAATAAGTATGTAGAACAAATGTAAAGTTTTCAGTATCTTTTAAGAAAAAAGAAAAAAGCACTCCTAGATGCCACAGTTAATAACAGTTTTACTGAATTTGGCGTGAATCAATGTCAGGTGTGTCTTTATTTCTGTTGCGTGGATTCAGTCACCAGAAATAGCAGATCTACATGCTCACAATGCTTTGCTGAGCTTGTATTCTCCTATTTTTGGTGCGTGACGACACACACCACACAACCAAGGAACTTCTATTCAGTAAATCCATTCGTTATGGACAGTGTCACTGGACATAAAAAACAACAACAACATAGTTTGCAGTGTGAACTCTGCCATCCATCTTAGTTGGAACGATTTTTAAATGATAGCTTCATAATTATAGTTACTAGCGTCTAGTCGGCGACCTGGCCAACTCGGAACAATGTAAATAGGGAATGAATGCCCCGCCCTTTAATGCAAACCCCATTATACCTGTTTTCATAGGACCTGTTTTGACCATCTGTCTGCCTGTGTCCATTTATGCCCATATATGGAGATATCTGTATCTGTCTGTCTGTCGGCGTCCATTTTATGTCCATATAGAGATCACTGCAGTTATAGTTCTGGGTCCATTATATGCCCATATATGGAGATATCTGTCTATCTGCGTCCATTTTATGCCCATATATGGAGATCTCTATCTGTCTGTCTGTGTCCCTTTTATGCCCGTATATGGAGAACTTTGTGATTCTGCGTCCATTGTATGCCCATATATGCCATATATGGAGATATCTGTTTATCTGCGTCCATTTTATGCCCATATATGAGATCTCTGTCGCTTTTTCAAAAAGATGGTCAAAACGGGTCCTATGACAATAGGTATAATGGCCGGGGTTTGCATTAAAGGGGGAACCGGCACTGTGTCTGCAACACAGTCGGAGGCACAGACAGATACAGAGATCTCCATAATGGGAATAAAGGGACACAGACAAACAGATGGAGGAGGAGACAAACTTAATGCAAACCCCATTATACCTGTTGTCATAGGACCTGTTTTGACCATCTGTTTGCCTGTGTCCATTTATGCCCATATATGGAGATATCTGTATCTGTCTGTCTGCGTCCACTTTATGCCCATATATGGAGATCTTTGACCATCTGTTTGCCTGTGTCCATTTATGCCCATATATGGAGATATCTGTATCAGCTGTCTGCATCCATTTTATGCCCATTTATGGAGATCTATGCAGACACAGTGTCAGTTCCGGAAAATCCTGATGTCAGACATCAGAATCCGAACCTTTCGTGCTGGTTACAGAAAATCGTGTATCGGGTCGGGTCGAGGCCGAGCACTGCACTACCTGCTGCGGTGCGGTGCGTGCCGAATTTGAAATAGGGAATGAATGCCCCACCCTTTAATGCAAACCCCATGAATGCCCCACCCTTTAATGCAAACCCCAATATACCTGTTGTCATAGGACCCGTTTTGACCATCTGTTTGTCTTTGTCCACTTATGCCCATATATGAAGATCTCTGGACACACAGTACCGGTTGCGGAAAACTCTGATGTCAGACATCAGCTCCGCATACGGGCATTCATTTTATTCCCATATATGGAGAACGCGCGTGCCGGTGGGACGAATGGTTCTCGAGATACGCGGATTACATACATACATACACACTCACAGAGATTTTTTGTTGACTCATGTGGCGTACGTGATGTCAGAGCCTTTTATGAGGTGATGTCACAAATCTCACAATGAGTCAGCGCTTGCACCGATTTCAGTTCTCAGTCTTATGCCCATATACGGAGATATCTGTCGGGTCGAGGCAAGATGCACATATGTGTCCCAATTTGGCTGGGAGCCAGTCATTGGATTTTTATTCATTTTCATTTTTTGGTGATCATAGCTACAAAATGATATATTGGTTGTGGAGATTGACCCAACAGTTTTGAAGATATGGCTTATAGAATGATGCCAAGCTGAAATACTACTTTTGAGATATTCAATTTCTAAATAAATTTCTAACCTGCAAATGACCTGACGATCTCTCACATTAATTAAAAAAAGTCTTATTTACATGCAGAGTTAAGCTCTGGCGTTTAAGTGAAATGTAGCCTGAAATTTATGAAATGCTTTAGTGGCTTTATCACATTTTAGTGAAAAAAAAAGGGGTATTTTCAGTCCCTGTCTAAAGCTGTACTTTCCGAGATGACTGGCTCTCAGTGAGATTGGGACACATATATGGAGTTCTCAGTATACGGAGATATCTGTCGGGTCTAGGGTCTGTGTCCCTTTTATGCCTATATACGGAGATATCTGTCTATATATGCCCATATACTGTATGGAGATCTCTGTATCTGCCCATATGCCCATATATGGTGTTCTCAGTCTTATGCCCATATACGGAGATATCTGTCGGGTCGAGGCAAGGCCCGGCACTGCAGTGATGTCACAATGAGTCAGCGCTTGCGCCCGGCACTGCAGTGATGTCACAATGACCGATTTTGCGCCGATTTCCTCCGGAACAGCCTGATGTCAACAATCAGCCCCGCATAAGGAGATTCCGAACGTTTCGCGCCGGTTAGGGAAAACCGCGCGTCGGGTCGGGTCGAGGCCCGGCACTGCACTCCGTGCCGCGGCGGGGAGCGCGCGTGCCGAATCTGAAGCCGGCGGGACGAACGGTTCTCGAGATACGCGGATTACAAACACACACGCAGAGACTTCTCGCATTTATAGATAGATAGTGCAGTATGAACAACCCTTAAAAGTAGAGTAAGTGATATTCTTTGGTTAAAACAAAGTAGCTCTACATTCTGATAGTAATCATTCTATCAGACTATTAGTGCTTGTTCAGTAACAGGGGTCTTCAGTCTCCACAGCTTTTTAGTAAACAGAAAATACTTTTTCAGGGTGAGGTTGCCAACTTATTCCAGGTAACTAACTGGAAGGTCACCTGACACGTTGATAACGTCACCGGAAACAAAACGTTTCACTCTGTGTGTGTCAGCCAAACACATAAATTAACTGACGTCACGGACAGAACTGCCCATACACGGAGATATGCATGTGTGTCGTGTTTGCACCGCTACTTGGCACTGGTGCGATTTTTTTATGCAATAGACCAGGGGTGCCCACACTTTTGTGACGTGAGATCTACTTTTAAAATGACTAGCTCAACATGATCTACCCATCCAACATGTTTTAGCTGAGGGCCTGAGGGGGGCTTTGGAATAGCAGCACTGGCGTTACATTTTAGACAAACACACTTACTGTAAGGTGGAAATAAATGGGAAATACTGGGGGAAATGTCTTCATCCCATTCTGTATGGAAGTGGTAGGTTTTGGGGTTCTTTGGAATGCTACTGACTCTTGAACAAAGTATTGCATTGGAGGTTTGCCTACTTTAGAAGCCACGAAGGGAGCTGACAGGCCCTTCTTGATGTCATATTGACATATTCTTTTTATATTTTAATTATATATTTTTAGAGGCATGTCATGTGGTCTACCTGCACGCCCTTGGTGATCTACTGGTAGATCACGATCTACCTTTTGGGCACCCCTGCCATAGACTAACACTATAAGGCTTTTTCCTTATTCCTTATTCCACCACTTGTCCCATAGACTCTATGGGACGAGTGGTGGAAACTGATATCTTTTGAGTGGATCATGGCGATCCCCGTGAGTAAATTGGAGCAACGTGGAATATTATTCTATGATTTTCCAAATGTGGTGAATATCTCTGAAAGCGTGGCAGGGAGCGACATAAGTCGAGAAAAACAATGTTGGCAGTCAGAGCTCCGAAGTCCTGACGTCATGCTGCTAGATGGCGCTATTACCCGGGTTCCTGATGTTTTTTTGTATTGATATCCCCATAGTGTTCCAAAAATAAACAAATCGTCTGGGCGTTTCTGTCAGACTCTGCATCGTTTATGATATTCATTCATATTTGATATATCCTGTTTCGGTAGAAAGTTTATTTCATTCTGCCAGAAAAAGGCTGAAACTACACTTCTGGGACACTTCCGGGTTTGATGTCACTGTTCCCTACCAGCTGCGTTCATGGGAAATCTAGTCGTTGGGTTTTGTTTGACTCGGTTCTATCGTTTATTGTGTTACTCTTTGGATAAAAGTGTACATTTCCACCTTTAGTCGATGCTTCATATCCATATGAGTACAATCGCAGACGTGGTGTGTTTATTTTTGGAACACAGTTCTTATGCGAGGTGATTTAGATCACCTCATATAAGAACTTCCTCTAATAATGCCATCTAGTGGCAGTGGCGTCAGACTTCGGTGGTCTATGAGTTAACAAAAAGGACAATCACTTGCTGATTTAGGCCTGAACACATTATTACGCAATATTTTATGCTTTAAATATAAAAAAAATAGCAGATATACAAGCTCACAGCGCGGCACCGAGTGCCGCGCTGCGAGCTTGTAGATCTGCTATTTTTGAAAAAGTCGTGAAAATGTGTGCAAATCTTTGAATATATGTATTTTCAAAGCGAACGTTTGTAACTCAAATTTTGCTTCTGGGTGGTCCCTGGAACTAAATATTTTGAGATGGGGGTCCGTGGCCAAATACATATCATTTTTGGGGTCCTTCACATGAAAAGGTTTGTGAACCACTGACATAGTAGTCTCTCAAGAACAGGCTAACTGAGCTCCAGTTAAATGAAAAGGACCTTTTCTTTGACGATGGCTGGCCAGATTGCTGACATAGAAACATAGGTTTTTCAAAAAAACCTTAGAAGGATTCAAAAGACACTTATAGAATCGGGTCAAAATTCTAATTTTCAAGATTTTTCAAAAATAGCAGATCTACAAGCTCGCAGCGCGGCACTCGGTGCCGCGCTGTGAGCTTGTATATCTGCTATTTTTTAATATTTAAAGCATAAAATATTGCGTAATAATGTGTTCAGGCCTAAATGGGTTAACATCAGACATTTTACATGTTGTTGGGGTTGTAGCACAGCATGTTGAACTGGATGTTCTCGTCCCAGTGGCGGAGCAGCAGGAACAGCTGCCTGGCGGCTCCCTTCAGGCCCGCCAGGTCCACTCCCTCCGGCAGCTCCTGGCCGCGCAGCCAGAAGTCGGCCTTGGCCGCCACCAGCTCCCATTCCATGAAGTATCCGGCGCAGCGGTGCTCCAGCCAGGCCAGGGCCACGGCCGTGGCCCAGCTGGAGCCCTCCAGGTCCCCTTGGGCCGCCCCGCCACTCCCCTGGAAACACAATGGTATTGGATTTATTTAGTCACTTTTTGTTAGTTTTTTCATTTTCATTTGGTTTGGACTTTGTTTTCAATTTCAGTTAGTTTTAATTCTCATTTTTCTTCTTCTTTTCTTTTCCATGTGGGGTTGCTGTTTAGTTTTTATTTTGTGAAAATACATAGTTTTAGTGTTGTTTTTTGATTTGTCGTTTTCATAAGAATCATAAAAAACTGAACAAATGGAAGATTATGGTAGATTTGATATGAAACCAAAATATATGTGCTGTATGGAATAAATAGCCAAAGACTAAAATTAAGGACCATTTTGTTTATGATTTGATTTAGTTTTCTGAGCACAAAACACCATTTCAGATTTCTATTTTTTGTAAAACCTCATTATGTCAGTGAACTTTTCATAATTGAAAAGTTCAGTCACCAGAGCCAAGGACGGGTGTTTCCAATGGATCTCTCATGGTTAAAAAGGAGGTTGAAGTCACGAACATGTGTGAAAGTGAAACATATCCCTGTAACTAGAACAACCTTACCTGGAACTCTGCCACGGCGGCGTCCACCGGAGAGCCCGCCTCGCAGGCGTCCGTCTCCGAGCCGCGGCCGCTGTCCGGCACCCCCGGGGAGCCCCGCCCCCCCTCCTCCGAGCTGAGGAGGTCCGAAGGCGACGTGACCGGGTCGGGACCCCCCCTCCGGAGGGACGACCACCCCCTGCCGGGGCCCCTTGTCAAGGGAGTGTCCTCCGGGGCGTGGTGGAAAGGAGGGGCCGAGGGCGGGGCGCCGGGTCTGACGATGAGGGAGGAGGAGGACAAGGGCGAGGACACGTTCTGATTGGGCGATGATGACGACGACGATGAGGACGATGTGGATGTGGCGGCGCGAGGGGGTTTGGCGGCGGTGGAGGCGGCAGGGGGCGGCGGGGCGGCGTTGGGGGAGGTGCAGCGGAACGGCGGGCTGAGGCTGCTGCGGTGCAGGCTGTAGGGCGACGCCCTCCTCAGGCGGTCCAGGGGGATCTGGAGGCGCTCCGAGTAGCCCTGGGTCAGCAGGAAGGCTCCCGACGCCAGCTGCAGACGCACCTGCATGGGGGAGAAGACCAGACGGCATGCACTGACTCCAACCGTTGCAGGGGTCGGCAACCCAAAATGTTGAAAGAGCCATATTGGACCAAAGAAACTAAAAACAAATCTGTCTGGAGCCGCAAAAAATTATAAAAGCCTTATACATCGTCGTTGTCGGGTGGAAACCTTGTATGTCCAAAACTTCGTTTTGTATTTATCATTTACAAAATGAACTAAACTAGTGAAAACAGCCGATCTACAAGCACACAACGCCTCGCTCTGCGAGGCGTTGTGTGCTTGTAGATCTGCTGTTTTCACTACTTTTGTGCATCAGTCTTGTATGATGAAGCAGGACTTTACTTTGCGAGAAAAAAAAACATACAAATTTGAAACTTGGAGATACAAGGTTTCTGCCCGACAGTGACAATATATTAAAAGTCTACATTAGCTATATTAGCCTACTGTCAAAATGACTAAGTAGGCTACAAATACATAATGAGCATTACATTTAATATTTATTCTACACACTTTTACAGCATTGGAAAGCGTTAAGATTGTTTGTGTCATGTTTGTCCTCCTACAGAAACTGCTATTTTCCAGGCGCGGAAACTTGCAGTCAGACACCGAGCGCAGCGCACGTTATTATTTTTTATTATTTAATAATCGACATAGCCTACTATTTAAACACTTTCACAAGCTACAGTGTGGCTTAATATTCACATTAAGGGCAACAAGCAAGCACGCTGCATGCACTGCACATTAGAACAAGTTTGCTAGTGAGTGTAAATCAGTGGCTTCCTCAAAGAAAAATAAAGGAGGGGAAAAAGCGTTGGAAACATAAGGTTCGGGCCTCGGCGCGGGTCGGACGCATTTTAATGATTAATGCTCGGACGTCGATTCGGGTCGGAACATAAAACTGTCGGACACGGGTTCGGAACGGACAGAAAAAATGGGCCCGATCCCAGCACTAGCGTGTGTGATGTGTGTGCATGTGTCTCACCAGAGGCAGGTAGTCCGGAGCCTCCGTGTCGGCCTGTTTGTCCGTCTCTGCAGACAGACAGTGAGACTTCAGAGGAACCTGTTTCCCTGAGGAGATGGAGGACCTCAGTCTGCCCAGAGGGAACCTGGAAACAGAGTTCATTTTGATTTAGTTTACCGTAATCATAGCCTAAAACATCAAGGCTTTCCTTTAATGGCTGAAAAACTAAAACCAAGACTTAAACTAAAGAGAAATCAGACACCAAAACTGAAAGGAAATGAAATACACGTATGGATATTACAAAAACTATAATAACTGATTGACAGGATTTTTCCAGTTGTCGTGCGTGCGTGCGTGCGTGCGTGCGTGCGTGTGTGTGTGTGTGTTTGAGAGCGCCACCTGGAGCTGAAGAAGCTCTCCATGGACTTGCTCTCCACGGAGCGCTGGGAGCGTGTGGAGGGACCGGTGGACATGGCAGAGGGGCTGCTGGCAGGATAGACGGCACCTCCGGAATCTGAACACATACAGGTTAGTGATTAACAGACCTTTTCATGTCGAGGACGCCCAAATTGACACTTATTAGCCCGCGGACACCCATTTGAAAAGATATGCCAGGGAGGCAGGGACCCCCTCATATACGAGATTTTTACAGCTCTAGCAGTGACCATTTTAATTTCAGGGACCCCCAGTTTGACATGCATTAGGCTACGGACCCCCTTTTAAAAGGCATTAAATGTACCCCAATTGTTGTCACCTCGGCAGAGTGCCAACTTGCCCACCCACATACAGTACATAGAGACAGCACCGATCACAGTAGGCCTACTTGCACGCTCTGCTGGTGCACAGGTAGGCCATACATGGCCACGAGTGCACGTGGTGCAAGTTGGCACTGCGACAGAGTGCAGTCTAATTATTAGGCTTTATTACTGCTGACATCGAGCTGAGCCAATTACACTTGAGCACAATAGGTACTAAATACCGGTAATAGGTCTCGTCACCACTCGAAATCAAGCAACAGTAATGAATTCTCAGTTCACAGGCAGCCCAAGCAGGGGCGTCACAAGGGGTAGGAAAGTGGGACTGAGTTACTGGGGCCCAAGGTGGAGGGGCCCTAATAACTTTATCTATTGAAAAATAGCAGATATACAAGCTCACAGCGCGGCACCGAGTGCCGCGCTGCGAGCTTGTAGATCTGCTATTTTTGAAAAGTCTTTGAATATATGAATTTTTTAAGCGAACATTTCTAACTCAAATTTTGCTTCTGGGGGTCCCTGGAACTAATTATTTTGAGATCGGGGTCCGTGGCCAAATACATATCATCTTGGGGGTCCTTGACATAGGTTTCTTGCACACATTTTCACGATTTTTCAAAAATAGCAGATCTACAAGCTCACAGCGCGGCACTTGGTGCCGCGCTGTGAGCTTGTATCTGCTATTTTTCAATAGTTAACATTCATGGGGGGCCCGCAGTGAATCCTTGTACCCAGGGCCCAGAATTTGGTGTGACGCCCCTGAGCCCAAGAGATGAAAATGGCGGCCTGCTGCTCTAACCTCTTAGGCTCTCCTAAACTGTGAGGACATTTTAGTTATGTATTTATTTATTATTATAACTTTTCTAAGAAATGGAGGAGCAGCACTTACTGGAATCCCAAGACGTGAGGCTGCAGGGTGAGGCCGGAGTGTCATCCCTGTCTGAGAGATGCAAAATGACAACAACAATTCAAAGGAGCTTTATTGGCAGGAGAAAACATACGTTTACAGTGCCAAAGCAAGTATCACAAATACAATAAAAACAGTTGAAAATGGGGAACATAATATATACAGTTGGAGGGGGTACAGCATTGTGTAAACAGAGCTATGTCGCATTGTGACATTTTATACACAGGGTACAAATAGCAGCATTATTTTCCTCAAAATGCATTTAAAGGTATCAGCTCTGTTTCATACTGTATGTGCAGTAGGTCTAGATGTCAATCCATGGTTTGTAGTCCTTAGGGTGGTTGTGTTTCTAGCCTTCTTTTGTCGCAACAGTTCACAAATCTTGTGCTGTGTTCGCGCATTGTTGTATTTCTCCCAGTAGGTATGGGAGTTTTTCATCATTGGTCGAGTTTTCAAATTCACTTCGGGGGTGTAATCTGTGGGAAGTATGCGTCTCTGATGTCTTGGTATAGTGGGCAGGTGGTTAGAAAGTGTAGCTCTGTTTCTACCACATTTTGTGTGCAGTGGGTACATCTTCCAATAACAAGGTAATCATGATGCACGATCTGTATTGTTGTTGTTGGGGAGGTTACTTTGAAAAGGTAACATGTTACATATTTCAAAAAAAGAGTATTAGAGTCATGTTGCGATATCACTTTCTGTGCCAAGTAACATAATCTATCGTTGTTGTCGGGTGAAAATCTTGTACGTCCAAAACCGTTTGTTTTGTATTCATCATATTACAAATCATCTAAACTATTGAAAGTAGCCGATCTACAAGCACACACACCGCCTCGCAATACGAGGCGTTGTGTGCTATTTTCGCTAGTTTTGCGTGACAGTCTTCTATGACGAAGCAGGGCTTTTACTTTATGAAATAAATTACAAATTTGAAACCGAGATACGAGGTTTCTGCCCGACAACAGCGATGTGCGTGACATAATGCGTTACGTTGCTTTATGTTTTAGGAATAAGATGAAATGCATTGGGTGGTGGTGGTGGTGGTGGTGGTGGTGGCGGTGGTGGTGGTGGTGGTGGTGGTGGAGGCACCGTCTATAGGGCTGTCACAATTATCACATAATCGTCTAATCGTGATTATTTGACATTATCGCAATTATTTTGTCATAATCGTCATAATCGTGAATGTTGAAAAATGTCAGAAATAGTGGAAATAGCAGATCTACTATTTTCTGATTGGCGATCTACTATTCTACTAGATCGGCTATTTCCACTATCAATGTTATTTTTTAAGTAGTAAGTTGTCAAATATGTCAGTAATTTCTTCATGTATTTCGGTTTTGTGTCATATCTGCCATGTGCAACTTCAAAGCCTAAAAGCCAAACAGAAATGTAATTGTCAATGACAAAAACACAATTAAATCGTTAATCGCCAATTATTTGAGTGACAATTAATCAGTCATGTAAAATGTCATAATCGTGACAGCCCTAACCGTCTACCTGTGGAGTTCCAGAGGTCCTCCGTCTCTTCGCTGTCTTTGCTGGAGCGCCGGCGACCCAGGCCCACAGAGTAGGCCCTCTGTCTCCTGCTGCCTGACTGAGAGCTCCGCCTGGTCCCCAAACGCACACCTACACACACACACACACACGCGGCGTGCGCGTGTCACGCGCACGCACGCACACCCACACACGCAAAGCACACACACACGAATATTTCTCATATTGTAATACTTTTGGACATTTGAGGACATTTGGTCCTCACAAGTACAGTAATACACACACACACACACACACACACACACACACACACACACACACACACACACACACACACACAGACCTGTGGCTTTGATTTGGCCGCTGCCGTCGGCCAGGTCTTTGCTGGGGTTGTTGCTGCCCCCGGTGGCCTTGAAGGCAGTGTACATGCAGATGATGTTACAGCTCTTACTGGTCTGAATGGCCTTCATGCGGAAGCGCTTAGCCGGGCCTGCATGGGAAAAGAACCAGCACGCATTATGCACCAGGATACTAGCATAGGGTGACCCACAACCCATTATGCACCAGGATACTAGCATAGGGTGACCCACAACCCATTATGCACCAGGATACTAGCATAGGGTGACCCACAACCCATTATGCACCAGGATACTAGCATAGGGTGACCCACAACCCATTATGCACCAGGATACTAGCATAGGGTAGGGTGACCCACAACCCATTATGCACCAGGATACTAGCATAGGGTAGGGTGACCCACAACCCATTATGCACCAGGATACTAGCATAGGGTGACCCACAACCCATTATGCACCAGGATACTAGCATAGGGTAGGGTGACCCACAACCCATTATGCACCAGGATACTAGCATAGGGTGACCCACAACCCATTATGCACCAGGATACTAGCATAGGGTGACCCACAACCCATTATGCACCAGGATACTAGCATAGGGTGACCCACAACCCATTATGCACCAGGATACTAGCATAGGGTGACCCACAACCCATTATGCACCAGGATACTAGCATAGGGTGACCCACAACCCATTATGCAGCAGGATACTAGCATAGGGTGACCCACAACCCATTTGGGGTCACATTGCTATTTTATATGTCGATAAATTGATTACCAAGGACCTTTTTTGGGGGTGTTCCTTTTAAGCAGGGTGTTTGACTGTATACTTTGTGCACAAACAATTGTTTTTGTTGGTTTTGACTGTACATGTACTGTTCTTCATTTAAAACAACCCGTTTTTATGTCTAATTTTTTCCTTTACTAATTTAAATATTTTTTACCCAAAAATACATTCCAGAAATAGTCATTCCATGTGTTGCATCGTACATTTTACATTTAAGTGTTAAATTGAATTCTTTGTTTTGTTGGAAACCGCTGGAGCCATACGATGGGATCACGTTGTCCTCAAGTGGACGGTAGACTGGACAACCCTGAGCCCTGCCCCGCTCACCGTGTTCCATGTCGTTCTCCTTCTCCGCCATCTTCTCAAAGTCTCTGATGACGGAGCGAGCAGTGAGCTGGTGAATGATCTCCTCCCAGGGCTCGCCTCCACCTCCACCTTCTCCTCCTCCTTCTCCTTCTGCTTCTCCTTTCAAAAGACAAAAGTGAGTGTCTATGGAGTTAACACTCCAGGGCGGCATAGCTCAGGGGTAGAGAAACCGTTATTAGAGCACGAAGCGTTCCCGTAGGGTTCCCAGTTCGAATCCGGGCTCCCCCTGAGTTAATGTCGAAGGGTCCTTGAGCAAGACTCTGAACCCCACATTGCTCCCGGTGAGCAGGTTGGTGCCTTGCATGGTTTCCTCCGCCACCGGTGTATGAATGTGTGCGTGAATGGGTGAATGTAATGCACAATCTCTGTAAAGCGCTTTGGATAAAAGCGCTATATAAATGCACCATTTAACACAGTGGTCGGCAACCCAAAATGTTAAAAGAGCCATATTGGACCAAAAAAACCCAAAACAAATCTGTCTGGAGCCGCAAAAAATTATAAAAGCCTTATATATCGTTGTTGTCGGGTGGAAACCTTGTATGTCCAAAACTTTGTTTTGTATTTATCATAAAATTAACTAAACTAGTGAAAACAGCCGATCTACAAGCACACAACGCCTCGCGGTGCGAGGCGTTGTGTGCTTGTAGATCTGCTGTTTTCACTACTTTTGTGCGTCAGTCTTGTATGATGAAGCAGGGCTTCACTTTGCGAAAAAAAAAAAAAAAACTTGGAGATACAAGGTTTCTGCCTGACAGTGATGATAAAAAAATCGTTAAAACAAAAAATACATTTTCTTCCATTTTCATACATTTTTGAATAAGCTCCAGGGAGCCACTAGGGTGGCGCTAAAGAGCCGCATGCGGCTCTAGAGCCACGGGTTGCTGACCCCCGAGTTAACATAACCCTGATAGACCCCCAGGTGTGGTTATAATATGCAAATATTGTCTTCCCTGCATTTTTGGTTTCTTTCTGAAAGCTGAAAGCCCCTGAGTCTGAGTGACGTCAGACTTCGGTGGTCTATCACAGTACCTCCTTGTCCCCCCTGGCCGTCGGGGGTCCAGAGGTGTCCTAGGTCGACGGTGACGTCCCAGGACAGAGGCCGGCCCCCCAGCAGGCCGTGGATGAGGGCGCGGCAGTGGCCCGGCGGGGGGTCCGGGGGAGCGGCGCTGAACAGGTACTGGGGCTCCGTGAAGCTGTCCCAGTCCAGAGGGGAGGCAGGGAACAGCAGCCCGTCTGAGGAGGGGTTCAGACACACACACACGCACACACACACACATTTTTTTTTGTTCCGGTTACGTCATCGACGTGTCAGGTGACGTACACTAGAATCGGAAAATATTCGGTGAGCCATAGGCTAGCAAACAGCGCCATCCAGCGGCAAAGCACAGAACTCGTCACGTGGCAGAGAATGAGTTCACTTAAATGTGGTGGTACCATAGATTTGTATGTGACTATAGAGTTAGCATTACTCTAATAGACCCCCAGGTGTCGTTATAATATGCAAATATGTCTTCCCTGTGTGTTTTTGGTTTCTTCCTGAAAGCTGAAACTGAGTCAAAAGGCCCAGCTGATATACACTGATATAATGACATCATAAAATCACCCCCTCCCCTTTTTACCACACAACAACACTGTGGGTGTGGCTAACTTCAGCTAGGTCACCACCCGCCTGACAACCAGGCATAGCCTACTTATTGAACTGGTTGGTGTGGCCACATAAAAACATAATTTTAACACTTGTACACTTGGGTGCCAGGGACCCCCATACAAGATTTGTGTTGTTGAAATATTTAAAAAATATGATGGATGGATGAATGAACTTACTGGAGTCAGTGAGACTCCTGCGGGACAGCGCTCCTCTTGGGACCGCCTGCGTCTCCCCGTCACTCTCCTCCAGCCTCCCCCCCAAGGTCTGGTCAAAGGAGACCCTCTCTAGCGCCCTCCGCAGACGGTGCATGTCCAGCTCCCCCTGAGGGGAGGAGAAGCTCCGTGCCGCCATGGTGGAACGAGCCAGCGTCCTCTGTCTCCTACGAGACTCCTCGCCACCGCACAGGCGGCCATTCTGCATGTACAAAAACACTGTGTTTAAGAAGATGTTCACACTAGTCTTGCGTATCCAGAAAGCCATTCCACAGGCGAATGCTCTAAGCCTTGTCATGGAGCATTTGCCAGGTGTGAAATGATTTTACAGGAAAAGTGAAGATAAGTGTGAAGAGGTCAGATGCGAGGAGAGAATTAGTCCATGGCTCACTTTACTGCCACCTACTGGATACCAACTGCCTAACTGCAGAGTGCATACTTTCTCTGGTCCAAGCAATAATTATGTTTAAGGCAAATAATATGAAAACATTTGTTGCAATCTAAAACGCATTCTTTATTAAAACAAAATTAAATATGTAAAGACCAGGAAAAACATTTGTACATTATTCTTTTTTTTAAATAAATAAAGCATGGGAAAGATTTATTTAAAACTTGGAGATCCAAGGTTTCTTAAGTGATCGATGATTTAAAATAGTGAAAATAGCCGATCTACAAGCACACAACGCCTCGCATCGCGAGGCGTTGTGTGCTTGTAGATCTGCTATTTTAACTAGATTATGTGCGACAGTCTTGTATGGTGAAGCAGCCAAGCAGGGCTCTACTTTACGAAAACGAAACGTACAAATTTGAAACTTGGAGATCCGAGGTATCTGCCCGACACGACAGTGACAATATATATTTTTCAAAAAGCAAAGGGAATGAACCTTCTTAGCCGCGTCGTCGGTGCTCTCGGTGGAGGAGGGGTTGTGCTGCCAGGAGGAGTCTGCCCAGCGGGCCAGGGAGGAGCGGTGGTGCGGGGGGAAGACCACCCTCTCCAGGCCCTGAGGCAGGGAGCCCGTGTCCCGCAGCAGGACCCCCGGGCAGGGGGTGGCGTGGAGGGGCTCTGAGTGGAAGGGCCTGCTGCTGCTGCTGCTGCTGCCACAGGCCAGGCCTGGCACCATCGCCACATGTTCAGTGATGGGAAAAGTATACGCACATGTTTAACTTAAAGGGGAAGACCACCCATTTTCAATATTGAACTAAGTCATTAATATAACTTAGAGGAGTTGTGTGGAAATAGAAAAAAAGTTCTTCTGTGTTGCCTAGAACTGGAGGATTGATTTTGGGGTTTGTATTGTAAAGTACAACGGTGTGATGTCATGAAGTTGTACTTTACAATACAAACCCCCAAATCAATCCTCCAGTTCTAGGCAACACAGAAGGGGGGTGGGGGACTTTTTTCTATTTCCACACAACTCCTCTAAGGTGTATTAATGACATAGTTCAATATTGAAAATGGGTGGTCTTCCCCTTTAAGTAAAAGTATTAATAATGTAAAAATGAGAATCAGGAATTCAAAATTGGTATTGGAAATACTCAAGTAGGCCTAAAGTACAAAAACATCAGTATTGTACTCAAGTACAGTATTTAAGTAAATGTAGCCTACTTAGTTACTTTACAGTCCAAGCTGCAGATGTTATACTTGTCATTCAAATAATTATGATCTAATTGTGTTTTTGACATTGGACACTGAAACAGTTAACACCACAGGAAAAAAAAATAATTGAACATGGCAAATGTGACAAATAATTTTGAAGAGCCCGCAAACAGGAAATGCCCTGGTTTTGGGCATTTCCTTCAGAGAGCAGTTTCTTTTCCACCTCGCCTTTTGGCCAATGAATAACAGATACAAGTAGGATTCCTAACTACACCAGTGTTCTGCCACGGTACACCAGTTTTCTGATGCTTTACCCTAGAGCGCATCGCCATCTTTTAGCTAAAATAATTCTTTCACTGCCTTCAATGCCCCCACAGTCAAGCAGAAAAATGACTTATTATGTACTTATTATTATTATTATTTTTCTTTTAAAATCTTTCTAATTTGGTTCGGTGGTTTATAATACTGCTCTATAGGCATACTCAAACTGGGATTGGATACTTCCTGTTTACGGGCTAGCTGTGCGCAGGGATGTGCTGGCCATTGGGAAAAGCGGGACAACTCCCGAACGGCCGGTTCATTCCCGGCCGGTCCAGGCCGGCCATTAGGAAAAAATAAAAATAAAATGTCGGCCTTCGTTCCATTTTGGGTGCTGGGTGGCCAACAAAGTAAATCGTCACTGTCTGGCAGAAACCTCGTATCTCGTAAGCCCTGCTTCATCATACAAGGCCGTTGCACAAAAGTAGTGAAAACAGCAGATCTACAAGCACACAACGCCTCGCACTGTGCTTGTAGATCGGCTGTTTTCACTAGTTTAAATCATTTTTAAAATGATAAATACAAAACAAACGGTTTTGGACATACAAGGTTTCCACCCGACAACAACGAAATATAACTCATGTACAGTAATTGGCCCACTGGCTTGTCACTTGTCTTGATCTGAAATGGCAAATCTTTGAGTAGCAGCAGCGCTATGGAGAGAGATCTCTCTCTATAGCGCGCAATGAGGGCCTCTCCAACTCTTTTTCCCGGACTGAATCAGGGGCCCAGCACGTCCCTGGCTGTGCGTGTGCGTGCGTGTGTGGAGGAGACTGCCTACCTGTGGCCTCGGAGGCGGAGGAGCTGTGTGTGTGCGTGTGGAGGAGACTGCGCTCACTGCTGACGGAGCAGCGGGTCAGAACGTACTGCTCCTGGATGTAGGAGCTCCGCTGGATCCTCTTCCTCACGTCACTGCACCAGTCCAGCTCCACACCTGAACACACACGCACACACCCTAAACACGGGTAGCTCGATAACCCAATAACAGATGTATTGAGTACCCAGTATTTCAGCCCCCCACCCCCGCGCGTGTGCCAAGAAATTATTTGAAATTAACAGGTCACTAAACAATAATTTAAATACTGCACTTAAAGACGTGGTGCTGGTGCCATAGTTTTGTACTTTTCCTGTTTTGTATGTGTCTAATTATTACTCTAATAGACCCCCAGGCGTGGTTATAATATGCAAATATGTCTTCCCTGTGTATTTTTGGTTTCTTTCTGAAAGCTGAAAGCCTCTGAGTCAAAAGGCCCAAACGAAATACACCACTTTAGTGACACACTAAAATCATCCCCTCCACTTATTATCATATACGACAACAGCTGTGGGCGTGACTAACTTCAGGTGGTGGTGCTAAGGTATAGGCCTACTTAAAGGATAACTTAGTTTTTTTTACAACAAGGGTCCATATTAGATTGTAATTAGAGAAAAGAAAAGATGAGTGTTACAATGTTTTCATTTACTGCTTCCTATCACTTTAGTGATTTTAACTATTTTGATTTCAGTGCGTACAAGTGGCTAAATATGTCGCAATCTTTCATGGGCAGATGTGACTTATGGGGGCTAGCAGTGTTAATGTAATTATGTATAGTAATAAAGAAATAGCCGGCTTATTGTGTCTAAAAAGACATATTTAGCCAATTGTACGCTTGCCCCCACCCACTGAAATCAGAATCACTAAAATGGCTAAAACGATAGAAAGCAGTAAATGAAAAAATGTTTACACTCATCTTTTATTTTCTCTAATTACAATCTAAAATATGAACCCTTGTTGTTGCGTCAGAGCGGAAAACCCATTTTATTAGAGTGGTTCCCCTGAAATCACAGTGACATCAGAGCATGATGTCAGAGCGACAAACCCATAGAACCACAGTGTCAGGCGTGACAGAGATACATACATACATACATACAGTACATACATACGGACAAGCTGTGACCGTTCACACACTAAACTGCGACCTACGATCGCAATCAGACCTGGGCTGCCGGCGTCGGCGTCGGTGGAGTCTTTGGCGCAGGAGAACTCTGAGGAGATCTCCCTGGAGATCTCCCTCAGGGCCTCGTCCAGGTCCCCTCCCGCGCCTCCCCCCTCGGCAGCAGGAGGAGTCAGGGAGGCCAGGAGGTCCGAGGAGGCGGCGGCGGGAGGAGGAGGAGGAGGCGACAGCTCCTCGTCGTTGGACAGGCCGAACACGGAGCCCTCAGAGCCGCGGTGTGTGGCCTCGTAGCCCCGCCCACCCACCTACAGACGCAAAGCGATCGTTAGTCACACAATAAGCCTGATCACACAAGTTACTTGAGATCGTCACAAACGTCATGATCGTTTACAACCCCGTTAAGACCTTTGGAATCATTTTATACTTTAGCTATAGAGAAACGAAGCCATGTCGTCATTTCTGCGTAATGTCGCCCTCTAGGGGGTTCATGCTGGTATTGTTTTGTATTCAAATCGCCATTGGGGAATCTGCGATCGCCGCATATAAGGACTGTGTTAAAAAAATAAACACACCATGTGCGCGTTTCTGTCAGCGGGGGGGTTCTGCATAGTTTATGATATTCATTCATATCTGATATAGCCTGTGTAACTCGTTTCTAGCGTTTATTGTGTTACTCTTTGGGTAAATCTGTACATTTCCACCTTAGTCGATGCTTCATATCCATTTGGGTCAATCCGAGAGCATGGTGTGTTTATATTTTTAACACAGTTCTTATATGCGGTGATCGCAAATTCCCCAATGGCGATTTGAATACAAAACAATACCAGCATGAACCCCGTAGAGGGCGACATTTCACGCCATTTCACGGAAGTGACATCACACTTCGCTACTGAATTGAAGCAGATTTACAAGCTCGCAGCGTGGCACCGAGCTTGGCACAATTATTTTTTTAAATCATGATTTTTATGGCCGAATCTTTGAATATATATATTTTTTAAGCGAACATGTGTAACTCAAATATTTGCTTCTGGGGGGTACCGATAATAATATTTCGAGACGGGAGTCGGCGGTCAAATATATAATTCTAGGGGTCCTTGTCATGAAAAGGTTTTGAGAACCATTTATAGAATTGAGTCCAAAATGTTCAAAGACTTGTACAAAATGTCACAATCTTTCCAAAATAGCAGATCTACAAGCTCGAGCTTGTACATCTGCTATTTTTTCAATAGTTAAAGCATAAAATAATGGTTTAAGTAATAATGCGTTCCAGGTACTGTTTCAGCATGCGGGTATATCAGATTTGGGCACTGTCTATCAGTGATCTCAGTCAGTGATGTTAGTCATCCCCAGATTTGGGCATTGATTAAGCATGTGTAATATGACGTCAGAGCTGGACGGACATGAGACGGACAGACAGACATTCTGTAAATTGATATAGATATGGCCTGTTTTGACCATATACAGTAGTAGGACATTATTCATTTTGAGCATTGTTGGTGCCAATCATTGTCAATCATTTCTTTGTATAATAGGCTATTACAGTTATGTATTTGCGTCCTATGCATTTTACACAAACAGAAATGTTATTCTTATTAAATATGTTCCAACATGCAATCCCAAAAACATGATTAAAGGACAACTTTAGTTTTTTACAACAAGGGTTCATATTTTAGATTGTAATTAAAGAATAAAAGATGAGTGTTTTAAACAAAAGAACGAAGCAAATGAAAACATTTTAACACTCACTTTTTCTTTTCTCTAATTACAATCTAAAATATGAACCCTTGTTGTAAAAAAACAAAGTTGTCCTTTAAGTCATTAATGGCAATGTGTGGGACAAAAAAACAAAAATGTAATGATTGTGACGTTCCCCACAAATGAGTCTGGTTGAACACATAGATAGAAGAATACATCTCATACACACGCACGCACGCACGCACACACGCACAGTCGCACACAATGCGAATCTCACAGAACATTGTTATTATACCTCAGTATTTTTGCCTTTAAAAATAGACATATCGTACAGCGTGCAGTAGCCAATCAGGCGATTCCCTGGATAGAGAGGAGGGATCTCATTGGGCGAGAGGAGAGCCTCCATGTTGTCCGGCAGGTACCAGTCGATGCGCACATCGGTCAACACAGGCTCAAAGGCTTTCTTCAGGGACTTGATTAACTGGAATTGAGAGTGTTTGTTATAATAGTTTACTAAATATGTGTGCGTGTGTGTGTGTGTGTGTGTGTGTGTGTGTGTGTGTGTGTGTGTGTGTGTGTGTGTGTGTGTGTGTGTGTGTCGTCACTGTCGGGCAGAAACCTCGTATCTCCAAGTTTCAAATTTGTAATTTTTTTTCGCAAATTAAAGCCCTGCTTCATCCTACAAGGCCGTCCCACAAAAGTAGTGAAAACAGCCGATCTACAAGCACACAACGCCTCGCGGTGCGAGGTGTTGTGTGCTTGTAGATCGGCTGTTTTCACTAGTTTAAATCATTTTAAAAGTGATAAATACAAAACAAACGGTTTTAGACATACAAGGTTTCCACTCGACAACGACGATATAGTGGTGTAAACCACAGATTTGCAATATTTCTGAAAATATTTTTTAAGCCTGGAACCAACCAAGCTCCTGGTGAATCATGGCCATAAAGCATTTATAACAAAAAAACAAAAAAATGCTAATTATTAAATATAGTAGTACTATATCATTACATATCATTTATTTTTTTACACAGTCTCAGATGATTCCCCAGGAGCCATCTGTTCTTGTAGTTGATCTGCAGTTGACATTGTATCCACTAGATGGCAGCAGTGTAATGTGTCTAACCTTGGGCTGGAGTCTCTCCTCATCCTCCAGGAATTCTGCGGTCCCTCCTGTCAGCTTGGCCACGCCCTGCAGGAGCCTCCGGCAGGCTCTGGGACCCAGGCCCAGACCAAAACACCTGGAAAGGTATAGAACGTTCAGGTTCACGTGCAACCAACACATCTGGAAAGGTATCTAATATTCAGGTTTCATACGCTAACACATCAGGAGAGGCAATTAAAGGAGTAGTAGTATTTTTCGCATTCCTATGACAAAAAAATAAATATTTTTGTAAATTTACCTCCATTGATTCCGGATGTTCTTTTTTTTTTTTATTGTAAATCTGCTATTTTTCAATAGCTATAAAATAATTAAGGCCCCTCCACCTTGGGCCCTAGTAAATCAGTCCCACTCCCCCCCCCCCCCCCCCCCCCCCTTGTGACTCTCCTGATAGCAATAGTAACCTAGGATCATAGATAAACCAAGAACCTATCTCTAATGCTAGAATAACCCCAACAAATCAATCATCTGTACATTGAAGCTATATTTTCACTATGTCAGGTAAACAATGACCTGTTAACAGTCAACATAACATGCTATCTAAATTAAAACCCTGCCTTTGCATAAGCCTGCAAGGTGGTCAAGGCTAGGGCAATCGCCAGGCTATGGGCTAAGGTGGAGTCTGAAGAGGTGAGTCTTCAGGTTATGGCGGAAGATTGAACCACCTTCAGTCAGTCACTCAAAGTCTGTCACATTTTTATGTGGCTGTTGATGCTGTGTGCTACTTGGCATATGGATGTTTTCTGCCTGTATCTTTTATTCAAATGTCATGCACATGTTCATTTAAGCTGTCCGATATTTTACACACACAATCAGGACATCAATATTTATAGGGCTGTAAACCGTAATGGCATACTATGATGCATTTCTCTCCCTCTCCCTCTCCACACACACACACACACACACACACACACACACACACACACACACACACACACACACACACACACACACACACACACGGCGCTCAAAGGAACAGAACTGTTATTTGTGACAGAGTGACAGCGATCAGAAGCCATTTGGCTAATTGAAGGTTTGAAGGAAGCTGGGGGGATTGAAGTGGCGTGGGTCCAGGTCCCTCTGTCTGGAAGGGGAGATAGCATGAACATCTACAATAACATGTTTGTGTTAATGTGTCCATTTGTACACTCGCAAGACTGGCAGCTACAAGCCACACAAAGCTGCTACAAAGCGACGCAACATACTGTAAATCAGTGGTTCTCAACCTGTGGGTCGGGACCCCCAGGGGGGTCCCCAAATTATTTTGAGGGGCCCCAGATGATTAACTTAATGTGCAACATTATTTTCTCACTCAACAGTAAACAAACCAACATAAAGTTTAAGTGTATAGAGGGTATCTGCACAATTCTAAAGTGACAATTTAAGTACATTTTAATGCTTCTAAAATGACAAATTAGATGACAATATTAGAGGCAGTGTTACGAGCCGTTGTGAGCATGTAGAACGGCTATTTTCACAATAGAACCGTGTTATACAAAATGTAATGCCTCAACTCTTAGTGCTGGTCAGGGTGGGGGGGGGGGGTCCCCAGTTAAAATATGATTTTTTTAGGGGTCGCGCCCTGAAAAGGTTGAGAACCACTGCTACTGTCACAGAGTCGCTGTTGAAGTGTGGTAGCCCGAAGCTTTGCATAATTAGTGCAATCTCACCTAAAGTAAACCTGTTTACAGTTAAACCTTTTCTGTCGCCTATAGAAGTAAACATGTTTTCATTTAACTTTTTGTAACCTTTTCTGTCACCCCAAAAGTCCACAGAGTTCAGTGGACATTTTCTGTAACCGTTCTGTAAGCCAAAAACCCCCAAAAGGATTGGACATGCTACACTGGGGCGGCATAGCTCAGGGGTAGAGAAACCGTTAATAGAGCACGAAGGGTTCCCGAAGGGTTCCCAGTTCGAATCCGGGCTCCCCCTGAGTTAATGTCGAAGAGTCCTTGAGCAAGACTCTGAACCCCACATTGCTCCCGGTGAGCAGGTTGGTGCCTTGCATGGTTTCCTCTGCCACTGGAGTGTGAATGTGTGTGTGAATGGGTGAATGTAATGCACAATCTATGTAAAGCGCCTTGGATAAAAGCGCTATATAAATGCACCATTTACAATGACTTAACATCACAATATCTAAATGGTAACTAAGACTCGATTCATTTCCCAGAGGATTCCTTGCAACTCGCGTCAGTGCAACCACACTTGCAATTTCCCATAATTGCACCTTTCTGATTATTCATGTTGCAGGCCTTCATCATCATCATCATCATGCTGCTGTGTTCAGCTACAGACACCTGGAACCACTTTAACCATTATTTTATGCTTTAACTATTTTTGAAAAATCTTGATTTCTTTTTGCTAATCTTTGAATATATATTTTTAAAAGCAAACATTTGTAACTCAAATATTTGCTTCTGGGGGGGGGGGGGGGGGGGGGTCCCTGGAACAACATATTTTGAGATGGGTGTCCGCGACCAAATACATGTCATTTTGGGGGTCTCTGACATGAAAAAGTTTGAGAACCATGGATTTAGATGAAGGATTTAGAAGACATTCAAGAATCGGGTCAAAATATTCTAAGACTTGCACAAATCTTCAAGATTTTTCAAAAATAGCAGATCTACTGTACAAGCTCGCAGCGCGGCACAATATCTGCTATTTTTCAATAGTTAAAGCATAAAATAATGGTTAAAGAAATAATGCATTCCAGGGAAGCCTGCAACATGAAGACACAAAGCTATCGTTCATTTTCGGCCAGCGACAAGAAGATGCAAAGCTACAGGCTACCGTTCATTTTCAAAAGAAGCCGGCGACAGTGTGAACGCAGCAGCATGATGATGATGATGGGCCGTGCTGCTGAAGCAGCCTAAAATCCAGGCGGTCCAACTAGGAGAATACTAATGAGGCATAAATGGAGTTACTGAGCGATGCCCGGGGGGGATGTTGTAGAGGGACTGACTGACTGACTGACTGACTGACTGACTGACTGACTGACTGACTGACTACATATAGTGAGACCTGAGGAGGGAACACACACACACAGACACACACACACACACACACACACACACACACACACACACACACACACACACACACACACACACACACACACACACACACACACACGCAACGCACGCACACAGAGACCACTTAGCAAGATTGCTGGGTGTGGCTCCGCAATACATCTCTCTATTTCCACCCCCCTCTCTCTGTCTCTCTTTCAGTTCTCTTGCTCTCTCTTTCTCTCAAGATATGGCTATATAGACATATCGTTGTCACTCATTCTCATGTTTTTGCTAATTTACTGTAGGTTTGTTTTCTTGAGCACAAGAATGTCATTTAGATAGCATGTTGCTTAAACAGATGCTATAGGTCTGGGGCGGCGCTAAGGCGCATGTAATACCGGCAGCGTTTGCTTTGCGTCACTCCCTGTCTCTCTCTCACCCTGTTTCCTGTCAATCTTCACTGTACTATCCAATAAAGGCCAATAAGGGTCTTGATAGTATTTGGACAGATTATAATTTTGATATCATATTGTTAAGACTGATTCTAAGTTTACCTGGGATCTATGCATTCTATGTATGTGATCACCTTGCCTATTGTAAGTCGCTCTGGATAAGAGTGTCTGTTAAAATGTAGCATTTAAACATAGGCAATTAGCAGCCACATTTGTAGATACATGGCTGCAACCTGGCGGTGCATACTGTATGTACCTGTAGATTTTCCAACAGTGGGTCGGGACCCATTTGTGGGTCATGGACCGAATGTTATGGGTCACGACTCGAGTAAAAATCATATTTTCTTTTCCTACATTTAAAACCACTTTAACCCATGTAAGAATTGGCCAACATTTGTTATTTCTGATTTCACCATACCACGTTATCGTTAGGTTTTCCTTTTTTCATACTTGAGGGCTGCATGGGGCTCCCCTAGCCTGGTTAATAAACCAGACTGCACAACACCACCCCCTGTTGGTAGTGGTGAAACGAAGTGTGTGATAGAGTCTGACGCTTGCAGTCAGGCTAGGTCTCTCCTCCTATATAAACCCATTGTAAATTCTTCACTGGAGCAGCGATCTGTAAATCTGTAGATGTAAAATTGTGAAGGCCCCCAATGGGGGTCTGTATCTCTACTTATAATAATTAAGAAGTAATGAAAATAGCCGAACTAAAAGCCCGCAACGTGGCAGTGCATGCGTTCCTAGAGACTAGCGGTGCTACCACTAAAAACACTGCTATTCGGAACTGGTAAATGAAAACAAAGCCTATCCTTACCTCCCATGACCTTTCTATTGTAAATACCTTTTTTTGTATTGTGTTTTTTACGACTGTTTCTTCTGATGATATCTTGCATAGTACTGTGTTCTGTCTGTCAATGTTATATGAGTTTTAAAAAAAGGATCTCGATTGAACCAAGCCACAGGCTTTCTTGGGCGTATCCTTTTAGTTGACCTTGTACCAGTGAACTGTACTGTCATGAAACTGTACCTTTTCCTATGCAAACTTCTACTAAATACTTCAATCAATCAATCAATCAATCAATCAATCAATCAATCAATTAATCAATCAATCACCTGGCAGTGCATGTGTTCCTGCGGACCAGCTCCAGCACCTTGCCCACATTGCTGACGCTGCCGTCCGTCACGATGAACACCTGGCGCGGGCAGGACCGCTGCCCCCCCTGCTGGTAAACCCACGACAGCGCACCCAGCAGGTTGGTGCCCCGCATGTCGGCCCGCATCTTCTGGACGTACTCGCACGCCTGAGCCAGAGTCACCTGTGTGTGTGTGTGTGTGTGTGTGTGTGTGTGTGTGTGTGTGTGTGTGTGTGTGTGTGTGTGTGTGTGTGTGTGTGTGTGTGTGTGTGTGTGTGTGTGTGTGTGTGTGAGTGAGTGAGTGAGTGAGTGAGTGAGTGAGTGAGAGAGAAAGAGAGCAGCCTGTCAAACCGGTCTTAGGGGCCATTCACACAAAGCACGATAACTATCACAAATTTGCACAATTAATAGGTCATCATAACCTTTTACCCTGAGGGGTAAAAGCACAAAAATGTGTTCCTGTCCATAATGGGTGTATTTTTTTTTTAATAATATAGTTTTACACTGCAGCCTTCTATTTACAATTAGTTACATTTTGGAACATTGGATCACTGTTGATTTCGTCGACTAAAACTGTTGACTATCTTTTTTCACTGACGAAAACTAAATAAAAACTGAATAAAAACTAAAAGATGACTAAAACTAAGACTAAATGTATTGACAAGTTGGTCAACAAATAAAAACGACACTAAAATGTCAGGAAGGGAGAAGACATCCAGTAGAACTAAAACAAGTAATTTTATGTTTGGCTGCACTCAGGTGTTGAGCTCTGAAAATAGCAGATCTACAAACTCACAAAGTTTGTAGATCTGCTATTTTCAGCATGCAACCAAGTACAAAATCAGCCCTTACGATGCCATCAAGGCCCACCAAAATACATTTTAGCCGACTAAATCAACTGTTGATTTGATCGACTAAAATCATATGATATTTAGTTGAATAAAACTAGACTATTAAAAACTAACATTTCAGGTGACTAAAATTGACTTGCTGTCAAAATCAACACTGCATTGGATCAGGAAAATGAATCAAGGCTTGATGAGGTGTGGAGTAATAAATGCATGTAGTCACTGTCCACCCCTGATAGCCAGGTCAGCTCACTGCGTTGCCTTAGCAGCAGCGGAGGATCAGGTTTAAGCCAGACGTGGGCTCTGCCAGGAGGACAAACACCACTTTAACACATCATGTTAAACCAACCATATGGTGACCTTTCATGCATGTTAACCAAGCAGCAGACAGCCTCCGCATCCAACCCTTACGGCCGGGTCAGTAACTCTGATATGAGGGTACAAATGAAACAGAGATGGTCGAGGGGTCCTTGAGGGGGCTCCAGCAAAATTAGCTGATATAGCATCAATATTTGTCAAACCGCTTCATTTGTCCCCTGGCAAAAGATATTTTCAGATGCAGGGTCCGTTGGCCAAATACTTTGGGGGTCCTTGACATGAAAAGCTTTGAGAAGAAGTGTGAGGAGAAGCAGAGGAGAAGCTCTGAGACAGGTGACAGACAGCAGTGAACTCACGTCAGTGCAGAGCTTGCTGCTGGAGAACAGGGTCCGGACGGCGGTTCCAAAGCCTACGATGTTCAGCATGGTGCCAGGTGGCAGGCTCTTCAGGGCCACCACCATGCCCTCCTGAAAGACAGCATACACACATACACATTCATATCGTCACTGTCGGGCAGAAACCTCGTATCTACAAGTTTCAAATGTGTAAATGTTTTCGCAAAGCAAAGCCCTGCTTCATTACGATCTACAAGCTCACGTGAGCTTGTATATCAGCTATTTTTGCCAAAGAGGTTTGGTGTAGAGGGGAGAAGTATTGACAGTTCAAGTGGTTAAATATCTGAAAACACAAATTGACATGAATCCAAAATACCCCAATGATTGTGCTGGCAAACAATCTCTCTCCTCAACTAAGGGGTCCTTGCCCTGAAAACATTGAAGACACCTGCACTAGAGGATAATCATGCCAGATATTCGCTTCCGATCTATAGGCTGGGGTAGCAAGGAGATAACAAGTAGATACTTGGGACTGGGAGGGTTGTTTTCCCAAATCACCCTGATTATTATTTATAATTTATTATTTGTTTTATTATGTTGAATTATTATGAAGTTAGGCACAAAAGCAGTGTCAGTTCACATCTGCAAGAATGCACATATCAAGCTTATTCAGGGACACATGGAATGACAACTTTCCATCATCGACACAGGATCGTTTGCCTTGCCTACTTCCTTAAATCAGGGGTCGTCAACAGGGGGTCCGGGACCCCTAGGAGGTCCTCAGAGTTACAACAGGGGTCCTCCAAAACTTTTTTATATTAACCACTTGAACTCTTGTGTCCTTATTCTGAGAACTTTAGATCTACATAAGCTCACAGCGAGCTTGTAGATCGGCTAGGTGGTGTAGAAGGGAAAAAGAACAGACTAAGTACATAGTGAAAGGTCAAGTTTATTAAGTATTGACAGTTCAAGTGGTTATCTGAAAACACAAATTGACATGAATCCAAAATACACTGACGATCGTGCTGTCAAACAATGAAACTATATGGAATCTATGAACAGGTTGTGGGGGTCCCTGCTTCATCTCTCTATCAACTAAGGGGTCCTTGGCCTGAAAACGTTGAAGACCTCTTCCTTAAATGTTTCCCCCTCCCCCCCAGCTTTATTCACCTTTATGCGCTGGATGTTGGTGCCACTCATGCTGCCACTGCGGTCGATGATGAACAGCAGCTCCCTGGTGGCTCGGTGCAGCTCTGCAGGCTCACGCACCACATCTGGACAGAAGTTCAGCATCAGCACCGGCCCGCTCAGGATGTCCTTGTGGTGCCGCTTCCTCACAAACTCACACTGCCAAGCAGTGTTGTTTTTGACCAAAAAAATAAAGGAAAACTATATTTAGTTAGTGATAGTCTTTTGAATAAAATGTAGTCTGAAATGTTTTAGTCTTAGTCCAGTTTTAGTTGCCTAAATATCATAAGATTTTAGTCGACTAAATCTACAGTTGATTTTGACTACAAAATGTTTTTTTTTTGCTGGCCTTTTTGGCAGATTTTACACTTCGTTGCATGCTGAAAATAGCAGATCTACAAGTAGATTGTAGATCTGCTATTTTCAGAGCGCAACACCCGAGCAAAACCAAATATAAAATGACTTGTCTTTTAGTTTTTGTTGACGACACTGACGATATATTTAGTCCTAGTTTTAGTCATCATAACTTATCTTTTGTTTAGTTTTCGTCAGTGAATAAAGGTAAACAACGAACATTCTTCATCATAGTTTCAGACGATGAAATCAACACTGCTGCCAAGCAACAGACAATCTATCTAATCTATAGGCTCTATGCACAACTAGGGCTGTCACCGTCATGGCATTTTACTAGTAAATGTACCTTGTTACTGTCCACCACTGCATAGGACCAGTGGTGCATTGGTGATTCAATGTTTGGGGAGGTCGCTTATCTCGAGACGTCCCGCGCACGTGGCTTAACACCTACTATACAGGTCTATTGATATGCATATAGGCTTGTTTCTTTGTTAAAGCTATACTGTGTAAGTTGCTAAACTAGTGGTCAGTAGCGGTATTGCTTTTTTCGGCCGTTTTTCGCCCGGAGTCGCCGCGGACCACCGCCGCGGACCACCGGAGCGGCGCCGCAAACCACCGCGACCGATACAAATCCGTGGAGGGGTAGAACGCATGGTAGAACGTAATTTTCTGGCCAGGATTTGGGGATTAAGAGGTTAAGAATCCTTCACCATGGTAAACACTGTAGCTGAGCGAGGCTACTTCCTGAAGACCATGGCAGATAAGCTGTGATTGGCCGGTAGTGTATCATGTGTGTATGATCCGCGATGTGATTGGCCAACGTATACAGATGATGCAGATGACGCTATTTTTCCGCAAAAAACGGACCCCGGCCAGGATCATAGAAAACATATAAAGAGAAGGCTTTAGAAGCTGAAAATAACGGAGTGGGTGTTCAAAACTTTAGCGATTTAACAGTTAGGACAATTTTAAGATTTGTTTTATAAAAAAAGTTACATGGTATAACTTTAAAACACCCTATTGTGACACTAAAGCGTTGGCGAGGTGTGAACTTGGGAGTTTTGGGATCAATGCATGTCCGTTTGCGTGAGAGGCGAGGCCCCTGCTCAGAAAAGATATGGGGCGGCGGGGGCGCACGACCCAAGACTAATTCAATACTGCATAAGACAAAGGTTGTCATGTTTAAATACAGGGCTGCGTGGGGTAGAAAACAACAGACATGGGGGTCCACTTGTTGTGACGTTCACAATGGATTTGTTTAAAGTGATTCAGTAACTTCGGTAACATCCTTAAAAAGAATCGAGGTTCAGTCAAATGCAGCATTTTGACTGGCTGAGTGGAGAGTGAGACGTTCCTCTTTTGCCATTGGACAAGAGGAGGGGGGAACCGGAAGCGCTGAACGGTGAGCGAATCTACAGCATAATCATTTCAGTCAGGTTCAAAATGTCTGAAGTCACTGAAACAAAGGACAATTCCCACCACTTATCCACTAACCTTTTTCTCTGGATCACAGTCTTTGCGGACGCAGCGAATGAAATCACGGCGTGAAGAGATCTGCTGTTCGTATTGGCTGAAGGAGAGCCGGCCTCTCTCCAGGATAACCAATGGGCTGTGAGCTTCTGTCAAGTTTGTAAGGCAAATCACATTTTGGGAAAACAGCAAAACAATATACAAACGGGCCTTTTCATTGTTAGCGCCCATGTTTTAATATTGAGGTATTGCTACTGATATTTTTGGGTTAAAACGAAAGAATATTCTTTTAAAGGTTTAAGCAATATTTTCTGAAAGTAGCCTAATCATTGCTAGAGTGTTTGTTCAGTTACAGAGGTCTCCACCCAGCTCTTTAATAAACAGAAAATACATTTTCAGGTGATTCAAGTGAAAAGATTTAGCTTCATTTTTATTATGTTCCAGTTCCAATTTTGTCTGCTCATTTCTTTGTGTCTTCACTTACGACTTCTGTTTAATCTGTATCCTGACTGTCTCTGTCCTGATTGGATAAGATGAGTGCTTTCCCGACCTGAAAATGTCTTTTCAGTTTAATAAAGAACTGGAGAGACATCCGTTTACTGAACAAACATTTTATCCAATACGTACTATCAGAACATATATCTATTTAACACAATTTTAACCAAAGAAAATCACCTACTTAGTACTACCTTTTGGAGTGACTCACCGCTCAGGTGAAGTATGACCTCGATGTGTCGGTCATACGGGTGCTCCTGTGCCAGGGTGATGTAGGTGGCAGAGGCGCTCTGGGCGCTGGGGTCTGCATCCGCCCTCAGAGCATGAGTGGGACTCTCCAGGCCTAACATATGAGATATTATACAAACTAGATAATGGAGGAATAATGAAAGCAAGCGTTTTTGCCTCAGCTCTATCGTCTGTGTTCTCTCGGGGGAGTTACGGGGGACGTGGTTTCACGATTCTGTCCCTGACTTAACTTGACTTGACCTCTGTCGGGTTGTCTGAAAACAAACGCTCCCTCGCCCGCTCATCCGAATACAAATGCAACTCCCAGGGGCCTATGTTAATACTATCCTATGTTATTGGGTCCTACATGTATGCTACTAGAGTCCTCAGGGCTGAGGGAACAGCTTTAAGATCAGCTCTGGTTATTAAGCGAACATTTTAAATCGCACCTGTGTGAAGTGAGCGGTGCTCACTTCACATCTATACTATAATTTTCCGAATGAGTGAGTGAGTGAGTGAGTGAGTGAGTGAGTGAGTGTCTGTCACAGCGTTTCTCCTCAGTGGCTGGAGCAATTGATCTGAAATCGCATCACCATTAGCATATGAACACACCTGACATAACTGTGAAGCCCTGTTACAGATGTTGTCCAAAAATCATGCAGATCGGTACACAGTATCTCTGTAGCCATTAAACGAAACGGGTATTTCTTACATTGATGCTCCTACATATTATCATGCAAGCACCAGTTAAAGTTACTTTCCATCCCTCATATACTGTGTGCACAGTGCACACCCCATAACCCACACACTGCACATCATTTCGGAGCTCATATCTTTGAACGGACAGTGGGCTAGTGGTATTAAACACGACACATGCACATATGTCCTTGTATGGGCAGTTCTGTCAGTGAAATCAGCTGTGGGGATGTTGGTCTCAAAAATGGTATAAACGAGGCTTAGTTAGTGCCTGAGAACATTGAGACGGCAGTTCATACCGGCCAGCAGGCAGGCTCCTCTGACCAGCAGCTGGAAGTTGAGTTCATAGGGTGCCAGGTTGGCCGGTGGGCTGGTGAAGATGGCATGAACACACTGCTGCTCAGAGCCCAGCGCCCGCACCGGCTTGCCTGACGTGGCACCGAAACAACTGGTTGATCTACGGACAAAAACAACAGAGAGAATATGATGTTGATGTATTGATGTATATTACCTTGCTTATTGCATTGATGAATGACCTTGCTTATTGTAAATCGCTCTGGATTAAGAGCGTCTACTAAATGCCTAAATTGTAAATTGTATGGAGATAAGAGGTTTCTGTGCAGCCCCACCCGGTCTCCTCAGACTTCCCGCTGTCGGCCTTGCTCGGCGCCATGCGTCCGGTGACGATGGGAGTGAGCAGCGCGGGGTAGACGATGTGGATCGCTCCACTCTCCAGCGTGGGCAGCTCCAGAGTGGTGCTGATGACGACCGACACGATGTCCATGGGACCGATCAGCCCCGTTCCCACCATGAACGTGCTTCTCTCTAGGTCTTCGTCTAAGATGAGGTGCCCTGCATGGAGGGTGCGACAGTTCATCGTATTAATCGATTTACTCGATTACATTTTCATTCTTTTTGTGTAACTCACTCATCATAAGCAGAAGCTCTTGCAGACAGAGCATTATTATTCCCCTCACCGTTTGTGCACTGCATGTCTAGGTTGGAGCTCCCGCAGCAGCCCCACTCGCGGCTGCTCCCACACTGGCCGTCGAGCCCCGACCCTGGGCAGCAGTCTAGGCAGCAGTCCTCCAGCTTCCCTCGGCTCTGGATCTCTACTCCCACCAGCCTGCCCGCGATGATGGCCTCAAAGCCCACCACCACCTCCTTCTCACCCAGAGGGTACACAAACACACCTGAAGAAAACACAGACACACACACACACACACACACACACACACACACACACACACACACACACACACACACACACACACACACACACAAAATGTTTATTTATGGCCACATGAACAAAAGTACCAGGACGCCTTGTAAAAAGGACATAACACTACCAGTGCATTCAAACAATAGGAGAACAGGCAATTACTTAGAGTAGACGGCAGAACATAGTTGCATACAATATAGTTGATACACACACACACACACACACACACACACACACACACACACACACACACACACACACACACACACACACAAACACAAACACACACACACACACACACACACACACACACACACACACACACACACACACACACACACACACAAGTCAACAGAAACCATTGATGCACCTTGCGTATTGTTGTCGTACACAGGCAAAGAACACATTGTCCACTACTTCACTTATAGTTTGCAGATTTACTGATCCAAACACGTGAACATAGACAGTACAAAACAGCTCTGGTATTCTCTGGCTCTGGTAAATATAAAACATTTTGTCCACCCAGGTGCATAACCTTACCCAATCACCTGTCCCACATAAGCCCGGGAGAGGCTTGTCCCTTGGTGCCCAGTGCCACAAACAATAAACTAATAAACCAATTATGTACTGTGCTAAAACTAATGCTACAGTACTCGGGGCCGGCCGGTGCGCCTGGTGCCTGGTGCCCGGACGCTCTGGATTTCTTCAAAGTCCCGAGTATCACCAGGTCCCCGCGGTCCCGCAGACCCTAACCCTAACCCTACTACTAATAAATACCAAATAATCACTCAGTGCCGCGCTGTAAGCTTGTAAATCTGCTATTTTGTAATAGTTAAAGCATAAAATAATGGTTAAACTTAATGGGTTTTAACACCACTCAAAAAACTGTTGCTGCATTAGAAGGAAAATATCAGTCACCAGAACCAAGGACAGGTGTTTTTGATGAAATGGAGTTTGACATTACAATGAGTTTGTTTAGGAAGGGGGCGTGTCTGATCAAATGAATATCAAGAATCCAAGTACTGAATGAAGCTACTTAAAAACTGTCTTGGGTGTTCACAAAAGCCTGAGTAGACGATACAATGACCCCAAACATGTTAATAATGAAATAAGTGAGAGTAAGCCACTGATATGGCAATTAGCAATATTACGTTTGACAGAAAACTGAGATTCAGGAGAGAATAGGCCTCAGGTCTTAATGGGTGAAGGTGGTGAATGTAAACCCTATAACTCGCCTTCTACAGACTCGGTGTCAGCGTTGGCGTAGGTCAGGTGTGCGGTGATGCCCAGGGAGCAGCCGTTGGCACAGGACTTGATGCAGGAGGCCTTCAGGAGCAGTGGTGCCCACGTGGAGCGGTTCCTCAGGCCAACCATCTTCTGGAATGGGACGATAATCGTTATTATCGTTTATCGTGATAAAAAACAATCACCATAATCAAATCGTGGAGATTTACATTTATCGTGAAATTATCCTCCGTCATGCACTGGGATCAATTCACCTTTTATTTGCCGAGCTGCATATCCGGTAAGCGGTACCGGTAACCCTCTATAATTGGTCAAACGGACTTTGTAGATCTGCTATTTTTAAACATGTTATACTATTACTTTTGGTACTTTAAGTACGTTTTGATGCCAACACTTTCGTGCTTTTACTCAAGTACATTTTGAATTCCGGACTTTTACTCGTAAGGGTGCTCTCTCTCTCTCTCTCTCTCTCTCTCTCTCGGTCGTCCTCAGACGAGCTTCCATCGGAGTCTCCAATCGTTCCGGTTCTCCATACACCCGGCCAGCTCCGAAGAGCTTTCAGCTGCCGCATCCTTCTTCAGGACGTCCACATACGTTAACGCGGAACGTCCTCGCGATCGATGCCCGCGTGTTGGTTCCCACAGGACCAGCCTGCTGGCCGGGAGCTCCCGATGTCTGTGGCAGTGGCATCCTAGCTGCTACCTTCTAGCTGAGCCTTGGTAGTTGCCTGTACAGGTCCTTGTTGGTAATGTGGATGTTCTGGTCCACATTCAGAACAGCTCGTAGCATTCTGGTGTAGCACCCATCCAGGGACTTCTGCAGGGTGGGTGTCAGGGTCCAGCTTTCGCAGCCATACAGGAGGACAGACTCCAGTGGCGTGGAATAAGCTCAGCTTTATGTGTCGGGGGAGATTCGAGCACCACACTCTTGACATACCGTTAAGGGCCCTCCACGCTAGTGCCTTCCTGGTGCACACACACCAAAATATGTGTCCCAGCGCGGCTGACGGCTAGTCATTGATTTGTTTTTTTTGTTTTTTTCATTTTCATTTTTTCATTTCATTTGAAAGCTGGGAACCATAGCTACAGAATGATATATTGGTTGTGGAGATTGACCCAACAGTTTTGAAGATATGGCTTATAGAATGATGCCATGCTGAAATACTACTTTTGAGATATTCAAGTTCTAAATTTGGGAGGACCAACAGAATTAGGTCCCGATCTCTCACATTAATTAAAAAAAAGTCTTATTTACATGCAGAGTTAAGCTCTGGCGTTTAAGTGAAATGTAGCCTGATATTTATGACATGCTTTTGTGGCTTTATCACATTTTAGAAAAAGAAAAAAAAAAGTAATTTCAGCCCTGGTCTAAAGTAGTGGCTTCCGAAATGACTGCCCCAGTGTCATGCTCAGTCAAATATGGTCGCCAGCGGATAAACTCTTTTGGTGCATGGCTGACTAAAATCGCAGAGAGCTCATTCTGTCCCAAAGACAGCGACGCGCCTGTCAGTCACTTCCAGAATCCTGCACCCTAAAAGAGTATTTCTACATTGCCGTATTGATACTTTTACTTAAGTAAAACAATCAATTACTTTTTCCACCACTGGCCACAGGTACAGAGACTGGGAAACAAGACACCGCATATTGTTACTTTTCGGGATTCAAATTCAAAAGTAGCAAAAGTAGCAGATCTACAAGCTCGAAAAGTTTCAACTCTTTTTGATGTTTTTTGTGTGACGCTGTAGTGTGATTAAAACAAAACGTTAGAATAAGGATAGTAGAGGTTTCTGCCTGACAGCGACGACATGTGAGTATGCATTTCAATTACATTGTTTTTCCATCAGCCGTTTTATCACCACGATCTTGAGGAAATGCGGCGTTTTACCAGAGCAAACATGATGGATTTTCCTTCATCTTGAATTTACCTTCTGCCACGTTAAATACACAGTTAAAATCCTCTGTGCTAATTTGTAATGCTGAGAGTAGGCTACACACATACAGTATGTCACCAAATGGACAGCTCAGAGTCAAAAGGGCATGAAACCCTAAGCTAATTTTGTAGGGTTTATTCCCCCAGTTCAGGTTTAAAAATGCAGAATGCATGAGGCTGACCTTATACTAACATTCAGCCAGTGGTTCTCAAAGTGGGGTCCAGAGGGGTTTATGGGGGGTTCCCAGCCAAATCAGTTTAACCACTTTAACCCTATATAGACGGGTTTCTGGTCCACGTTACACTGATAAGAACTAGATGCGTGCACAGGGTACGTACCAAAATTAGCCAATGAAACCAACGCTCCCCAAAACAACAGGTTTGGGGATTGGACGGAATTGATTACATGATACAGTCAGCTGTGCATTTAGTCTCAATGTTTGTAAACAAGAAACCCGTCTATAGTAGACCTATACTGTACACAAACCTTGAGAAAATAATATAGAATCAATACACATCAATTAGGGGGTCCTTGAATATATAAATGTTTTAAAGCAAACATTTATACCTCTGTACCGTGCATTTGACAGTACTGTTAATCGTTTCTATGCCTGCACATTGGCAAACATACTGGAAATTGAGCAAACCTCATTATTAATTTAATTGGCTGCAGCTGTGTCGCTTACAGTACATTACAGTGTACTGTCATGTGTTATATATTAATTACACATGTATTTTTTTACCTGTACAGCAGGGGTCTTCAACAGGGTGTCCAAGACCCCTAGGGGGTCCGCTCAGAGTTACTACAGGGGGGCTGCCAAATCTTTGTGTGATAGGATTCTTTTCTTTTTTTTCCCCATTAACCACTTAAGCCCTTGCATCCCTATTCTGAGGAGAACTTTAGCCAATCTACGGCTTGTAGATCAGCTATTTACGGCAAAGAGGTTTGGCGTAGAGGGACAAAAAGAACAGACCAAGTACAGAGTTTAAGTGGTTAAATGTCTGAAAAATAGACATTAACATGAATCCAACACAACTCTTGACAGCGCTGTCAAACAAGTCTATGAAGCTATCTATGAATACTAGGAAAAAGTTGAATCTGCAACACAGTTTTATACAGTACAATATGTAGTGGGGGGGTCCCTGCTTCATCTCTCCATCAGCTAAGGGGTCCTTGGCCTGAAGAAAACGTTGAAGACCCCTGCAGTGTACAGCCTAGGAAAACATTATTATGTATTGTACATTCATTATAATCCTTCTGTCCTACCTGTAATACCTGTCGGACGGTCGGGGTCTCTGTAAAGCCGATATAATCCCGGTGGAGCTGTGGTTACCAAGCTATTCCATCTGCAGCTGCATAGCAACCCTGCTGCGAGTGCTGTAGCGTTAAGAGAGGCCGGGTCAATCATTAACAAAGACTGCAGCTCAGCACCACGTTGCTGTAGTTCTCTATGGAAAGCAGTACTAGTGTCCATCTCTCCACCTACACTACTGCCCTACTATCACCTAACTGTATGGGTGATAAGACATAGCAGGCAGTGGTGGAAAAAAGTAAGCCCATTTCTTAATTCTTACTTAAAGGGGAAGACCACCCATTTTCAATATTGAACTATGTAATTAATATACCTTAGAGGAGTTGTGTGGAAATTAAAAAAAAGTTCCCCCTCTTCTGTGTTGCCTAGAACTGGAGGATTGATTTTGGGGTTTGTATTGTAAAGTACAATGTGTGATGTCATCAAGTTGTAATTTGCAATACAAACCCCAAAATCAATCCTCCAGTTCTAGGCAACACAGAAGAGGGGGAATTTTGTTTTCAATTTCCACACAACTCCTCTAAGGTATATTAATGACATAGTTCAATATTGAAAATGGGTGGTCTTCCCCTTTAAATAAAAGTATCAATACTGCAATATAGAAATAAGTCCAGATTTAACATTTTACTTGAGTAAAAGTACAAAGGTATTGGCATCAAAATGTACCAAAAGTAGAAAGTACTCATTGTGCAGAATGTCCCATTTCACAAGTTTTCAAATGTATAAAATGCATTAAACTCTTTTGAAAACAGATCTAGTAGTAACCAGTTTTCAAATAATTGTAGTGGATTTGCAAAGTACACTATGATGATGTTATCAAAGTGTACTTTGCAAGCCAAACCCACAATCAATCCTCCAGTTCCACACAACAACTCCAAGGTATATTAATAACATAGTTCAATGTTGAAAAAGGGTGGTTCTCGCCTTTAAAGTAAAAGTACCTCTAAAGGTTGCACCCACTGGCCTACTGCTGGTACCTCTTAAGGAATTGCCACAATGGCATGGATGCCTGGTGGCTTTGCCGGTTCGATTCCCGATCAGGACGACCTTTGCCGCATGTCACTCCCCATCTCTCCCTACTGTCCTATCCAATAAAGGCATAAAAAGCCCCAAAACAAATAATTAAAAAATACCTCTAAAGTACTTAAGGTAGTCTACTTGAGTAAATGTACTCACAGTAGGCTACTTTACACCACTGATAGCAGGCTACACTATGCAGGGTTAGCAGGTCATAAGCAGCGGTGGACAAAGACACAAAGTACTCAACCCTGCAGTAACTTGAGTGGAAGTATAGATACTCCAGGGCAAGTATTACTCAACTACAAGTGAAAGTCTCTCAGTCAAATTCGTAAATCGTTGCTGTCGGGCAGAAACCCACTTTTCTTTTCTTTTTTATCTTACACATTTTTATACTATTATTTTTATAACCCATTTTTCACCCGGTGTCAATTGTCTAATGTAATCCTGTGCGCTCCCTCTGCCAACCTGGGGAGAGCAACGGACAGACCTCATGCTTCCTTCTATGCATGAGGAGTCTTAAGTTGCCTCTTTTCACCTGACAGGGGTGAGTTTCCCTGCATGGCTGGACGTAGCGCGTAGTAGGTACATAACATGTTATTCCAACCAGTTCCTTTCCCCTCCATCACGCGCCCCAGCTGGCCAGGGGGAGGCAGTATTTCCACCCGACAGAGACAAAATAAGTAAGGGCACGGTCACACCGCACTTTTATTGTCTCCACCAGCCGAAGGCAGGGGGAGAGTATGTTTTCGCCCCTGTCCGTCCGTCCGTCCGTCCGTCCTCCGAGTTTGTAACCAACTAATCCCTGGCGCCGTTGGCCCGGTCGCTGCCAAAATGAGCACACACACTCCCTGGATGCCAATTCAGAACCTCTTCCCCACATTTTTCAAATGGCCCTGTTCTAGCGCCACCATGAGGCCGATGTTTGCAAAACACATTTCTGTACACTACTCCTACAGATTTTGTCCAAATATCACGCAAATCGGTAGACAGTATCTCTACAGTCATGAGATCGACACAGATCTTTATGATTGTGCATATTCCATCCTGATTGGCTGAGAATGGCTTTCAAAGTTTGTAAGATTGGTCCATTTTGGACAAAATGCCTCAAATCACAAACGCCAAGTGCAATTAACATGAAATCGCGCACACACGTTCCCACTAGGCCGAGGAAGAAATGCCACTTAATTTTTTTTTTAAATCAGCCTCATGGTGGTGCTATAACAGGCCGATTCGTGGTTTTACCTATAACTCCACCAATCAGTTTCAAACTTTGTAAGCGCACTCCCTGGATGCCAATTCAGAGTACAATATTTGGCTTAGTGGGGTAGAAGTCAAAAGTATTCAAAAACTACTAATAACTCAGGTTAGTCAGGTAAAGTACAGATTTTCAAAATATGTACTTAAGTACAGTATAGTAAATGTACTTAGTTCCACCACTGATGGATCACTTCACCAAAAGGGCACCATGCAGGTGCAGACAGCCAATCACGGTCCAGCGAGCAGGAGGTTGCTCAGACCTGTGTGTGTGTGTGTGTGAGTGCGTGTGTGCGCGCGGCCGTGTGTGTGTGTGTACTATACTTGTGAGGACCAAATGTCATAGAATATGAGAAATAGACGTTGTTGTGTTGTTGTCCTGGTCCTCACAAGAGAGATGGTTGATTTGTGGTCACATATTTTTAGATACTTTTACAGTTAGAAAAAGATTCACGTTGGGGTTAGACATTTAGAGGTTATCTTTAGGGGCTGGAATTAGAGTTAAACATGATTTATATACTTACTGTAGTTGCATGCCAGTTTCATGCATAGCTCACAACGTGATTTGCTTGTAAATTTGCAATTTTCTGGCTTTAGGTTACGGTAAAGAAATTTGTAAAGAACATTGTTCATAAAACTGCTGTCCTGAAATGTTGATGTCTTCAGTCTTCACAAACGTGTGCATGTGCGCGCGTGTGCGCGCGCGTGTGTGTGTGTGTGTGTGTGTGTGTGTGTGTGTGTGTGTGTGTGTGTGTGTGTGTGTGTGTGTGTGTGTGTGTGTGTGTGTGTGTGTGTGTGTGTGTGGTAATGGCCCGTTCTCATCGACCTTCCTAAGGAGATCAACAGTGTCCATCTGTGCTCCTGTTGCCCTCAGCCCATAACTCAGTTGAGGGGAAACCTAAACCAAACATGTTGGTACAGGTGGTTATGACCGTGATGGATTTGAGGATTCTGTTGTCGCACTAGGCCTGTCACAATAATAGTGCAGAACCAATGGCCTATACACAATTATTTTAGATAATCCCAATTATTAGTGCATTGGCCTAATCGTCCTTATAGTTTCCATGTTGATTTATTTTTCTCCAAAACATAACAAATGCGGAAATAGCACATATACAGTACAAGCTTATTCATGGGTTGCATTTGTAGCCTTACACCGGCCATGTTGAGGCCCATAGGCAGGGCAAAGCGTGTAAAAACCTGATTAAAGGGTGCACCAAACTTTTCTCGATTGATTCTTATGTATTTTTTCCTGTAGAATCCATTTCTGCAATATACATTTTTATATCGCGCATAATTAATGAGATAATTAGCATTTTTGACTAATTATGCTAATTATCTCATTAATTATGCACAATACAACAATATACTTTGCAGAAATGGATTCTACGGGAAGAATTACATAAAGATCAACTGAGAAAAGTTTGTTAAACCCCTTTATCAATTTTTGATGAATTCTTTCCCGTTCTTTCTGCCCATGTGTCAAATTATTTGTAACATGGGTGGAAATGACAGGACAAACCCTATTTAAAAAATGATAAAAGGGTTTACCAAACTTTTCTCTGTTGATTCTTATGTATTTTATCCTGTAGAATCCATTTCTGCAATATACATTTTTGTATTGTGCATCATTAATGAGTTAATTAGCATATTTGAAGCATATTTGACATATGAGGGGAAATAACAGGAAAAACCTGTAACAATTTGATAAAAGGGTTTAACAAACTTTTCTCAGTTGATCCTTATGTATTTTTTCCTGTACAATCCATTTCTGCAATATACATTTTTGTATTGTGTATCGTTAATGAGTTAATTAGCATATTTGACATATGAGGGGAAATAACAGGAAAAACCTATAACAATTTGATAAAAGGCTTTAACAAACTTTTCTCAGTTGATCCTTATGTATTTTTTCCTGTACAATCCATTTCTGCTATATGTACATTTTTGTATTGTGCATATTTAATGAGCTAATTTGCATATTTGACACATGGGCTTTAATAATTGTATAATAAATATGCGTATGGATAATTTGGCTGTAGGCAGACAAAATTATGCCATTAGGCCACTGAATATTTACATTTGATCAAAATGAATCTATTTTTATATCCCTAGTGGAGGACCCCCGCCACTGCAGAGAACATTAAATGCTGTAACTCGGGCTAGGAGCGACCGGGAGAGCCGGGGCCGGTACCCACGCATCCGCCTCGGCGGTGCGGAGACAGCCCTGCGTAGAGCACCACCTAGAGGCAGACCACCGCCACTGCAACCCGCTAAAAAAGCCTGTAACTCAGCCCCAGCGACCGGGGTGACCTGACGGTCGCTTATCTCCCGATTAGGGAGTCTTACTGGTTAAAAGTCATCTGAGTATTCACTCTCTCTATCTGATGCATCTGGATCACTGCTGATTACAAACTCAGTGTCAGACTCTGATGTGGAAGAAGGCATTTCTGAAGTACATATAGATTCATTTTCAGAGGATGTAGCATCTTTTATTTTCCGCCTCTTTTTAGCAGGTTGACTCTTTGGTTTCCTTCTTTGACTTTCCAGGCTCTCATCGTTGCTCTCATCATCAGCTTCCTCCCTGCACTTTGATTTCCTGGGAGGTTTTCTGCTCAGGCTTGGTGGAAACTGTTTGCAAGTGAACCAAACTGGGACAAGACTGGCAACAGACAGACAATGTTCTTGTCCCAGTTTGGACCGTCAGGTCACCCCAGTCGCTGGGGGGCTGAGTTATGGGCTTTTTAGGGGGCTGCAGTGGCAGCGGTCAGGGCTCTATGCAGGGCTGTCTCCGCGCCGCCGAGGCGGACGCGTGGGTACTGGCCCCGGCTCTCCCGGTCGCTCCTAGCCCGAGTTACAGCATTTTATGTGCGCTGCAGTGGCGGGGGTCCTCCACTAGGGATATAAAAATAGATTCATTTTGGTCAAATATAAATATTCTGTGGCCTAATTGCATAATTTTGTCTGCCTACAGCCAAATTATCCATACGCATATTTATTATACAATTATTAAAGCCCATGTGTCAAATATGCAAATTATCTCCTTAAATATGCACAATACAAAAATGTACATAGCAGAAATGGATTGTACAGGAAAAAATACATAAGGATCAACTGAGAAAAGTTTGTTAAAGCCTTTTATCAATTTGTTATAGGTTTTTCCTGTTATTTCCGCTCATATGTCAAATATGCTAATTAACTCATTAACGATACACAATACAAAAATGTATATTGCAGAAATGGATTCTACAGGAAAAAATACATAAGGATCAACTGAGAAAAGTTTGTTAAACCCTTTTATCAAATTGTTATAGGTTTTTTGTGTTATTTCCCCTCATATGTCAAATATGCTTCAAATATGCTAATTAACTCATTAATGATGCACAATACAAAAATGTATATTGCAGAAATGGATTCTACAGGAAAAAATACATAAGAATCAACAGAGAAAAGTTTGGTAAACCCTTTTATCATTTTTTAAATAGGGTTTGTCCTGTCATTTCCACCCATGTTACAAATAATTTGACCCATGGGCAGAAAGAACGGGAAAGAATTAATCAAAAATTGATAAAGGGGTTTACCAAACTTTTCTCAGTTGATCTTTATGTAATTCTTCCCGTAGAATCCATTTCTGCAAAGTATATTGTTGTATTGTGCATAATTAATGAGATAATTAGCATAATTAGTCAAAAATGCTAATTATCTCATTAATTATGCACGATATCAAAATGTATATTGCAGAAATGGATTCTACAGGAAAAAATACATAAGGATCAATTGAGAAAAGTTCTGTGCACCCTTTAATCAGGTTTTTACACGCTTTGCCCTGCCTACCAACACAGGTGTTCTGATTGTCATAGAACACAAGTAAGACTCCCTAAATCGGGAGATAAGCGACCGTCGGGTCGCATACACAAACTTTAGAAGGCAATGGTACATCGTACATGTAGCCAATTAGGAGGGAATATGGGAAAAGGGACAGATTCATGTTGATGACATGACTTTAGAGATACTGTGTACCGCTTTGCGTGATCTTAGGGCAAAATCTGTAGGAGCAGTGTCCAAAAATGTGTTTTTCAAAAATCGGGCAGATGGTGGCGCTAGATGGGACAGATGCATTTTGATGACATGACTGTAGAGATACCACTTTGCGTGATTTCAGGGAAAAATCTGTAGGAGCAGTGCCCAAAAATGTGTCTTGCAAGAATCGGCCTCATGGTGGCGCTAGAAGAGGGCCATGTGAGAAATGAGGGGTGGAGGTTGTGGTTTGGTAGCCATAGAGTGTGTGTGTGCAAAGTTTGGCATGGATCAGGCCAACGGTGGCGGAGATATGAGTAGGGGAAAAGTGTGAAGTGACCGACAGACTGACGGACGGACGGACAGAGGACAGCCGGTGGAGGTTTTTTTTGGCGGTCGCAATTGGTTCTATTCCAATCAGACAAATTGAAACACCTGTGTTGCTCCTCAAGATGGCCGTTTAGGACTACAAATACAACCCATGAATTACAACGCTGTGCGAAGCAGCATGTTGTGTCTTGTGAGCTTGTTTTCCAGTAATTTCGCCAGTCATTCTTTTTACATTTTGAAAATAAAAAGCTATATCAATAATTTATTTTTATATTTAAGTTCATTATCATATCTGCCCTGTGAAACAAGTGTTTATGAAGCCTAATAGAAAGGTGTTTTTTATTTATTTACAAGTGGCAATGTTCAATGCCAAAAACAAAATGTTGTTGTTGTTAATTGCAATTATGTTTATGGCGATTAATCATCACGTAGAATGTCATGATCGTGGAAAATCGTAGTTGACAATTCTGTATGACTACATACGACTGACATGCTGTACATGCACGCACACGCACACGCATGTGCGGGCGCACGCACACACGCTTCTTTTTTTTAATAATTTTTATCCCACGATTTTGCAACCCATTTTTCACCCAGTGCCAATTACCTATGTAATCCTGGGCTCTGCTCTCCCTCTGCCGCGCCTGGGGAGACAATGGACTGACCTCATGCTTCCTTCAGTGCATGAGTAGTCCAAGTTGTTTCTTTTCACCTGACAGGGGGGATTTCCCTGGGATGGAAGTAGCGCGTGGAAGGAACACGTTATTCCAACCAGTTCCTTTCCCCTCCATCAAGCGCCCCGGCTGGCCAGGGGGAGGCATTATTGAGACCAGGATTACTGCATGTTTTTGTGATGGTATCAACCCTAGGAGACACGCACACACGCTTCTTAATATCTTTTAGGGGAAGTCAAAAGTAATTTTCATTAACCATTTAAACAGTTAGGACCACAATGGAAACTGGTTTGTGTCATACTTTTAGACTTAATGTCTGACTGTACATCGTGCAGTTTACATTTCTGTCTAATAAAGTATTCAATCAATCAATCAATCAATCAATCAATCAATCAATCAATCAATCAATCAATCAATCCCCTATAGCTAATATACCATTAAGTGGTTTACTTATAATTATACTTAGTTCACTGTAGTCCCCCAGGGGTCCCACTCAAGATTTTTCACCTCAAATTCCCCATCTCTAACCCTAACCAATTTATGAGTTAGGGCTAACTCTTAACTTGAATCCTTCTTCCTAAACCCTAAAGACCTAAAACTACCTCGGACTGTAAGCCAATTTCTACGGACTAACTTCATTTATCCTAACCTCAAAATCCCTCTCCTCTCCCTAACCATTTTTGTATGAACCTATATGTACCTATACCTATATGCGGGACCCCAATGCAAACACGCCTAACAGTTTTCTTGCTGTCTTGTAGTTGACCTTGTATCAGTGAACTGTACTGTCCTGTACCTTGCAAACTTCTAATAAAGTATTCAGTCATCATTCAATCAATCAATCGATCAAACCAACCTTCCCTCAAAATCCAACACTAACCCCTAAATGTCTAATCCCAACAGGAATATGTTCCTAAGTGTGGGCTAATAAAATAATAATAAGGGTAATAATAATAATAATAATAATAATAGATGTTGTCAAACATTATTAAAAATGTATTAAATTAACTAACAGGAAAAGGTTGCAACAATGTAAATTATTACTGGTTTTATGTGATCCCCAAACATCAAGACACAATAATAGCACCATGGACAGTTCTGCCTTAACTCAGTAGGCTAGCATAATGCCGGAGAGCTTGCCCCAAAACACACTTGCTCCAGGCACACAACTTTTCCATTCATTTAATTAAGCATTAATTAATAATTGTCTCACCCCCCCCCCCCCAAGTAAAGTTAACACCATAATAATAACACATTATTAATTATAAAATATTCATGTAGGCTATTATTAAATAATAATAATAGCCTACATGAAGTAGTCTTGGTGATGATGTAGGCTATCTTCCACTAGTCCTGTCAATAGAACAGCTGAGTTTTACATCTTAAAACAACAGAGATAAAATGCTAAATCAATACTGTGAGTCACTTACTTTTCCCTCTGTGTCTCTCTGAAGGTGCTGTGTCTAGTAGTAGCATGTGGTGGTGGTGCACCTCTCACTCTGCAGCAGACAGCACTCTCCTCCACCCCACTTCTGATGGAGGCTTCCCCAGACCAGACCAGTGATGATGATGAGCCTCTATATGGATGGATGGAGTTCTCCCGCTGGAGACTGAGGACAAAGACCCTGCTTCTTGCACTCACGCGCATCTGAGCCTGTCTGTCTCTTTCCTCTGGTCCGATTATAAATTGCTGTGAGTTTAATGTAGCCTACTGGGTCTGCTATTTTCGACGCGCGACACCGCCGTGCGACGGCACATAAATTACTCGCCCCCCCCCCCCCTCTCCCTCCCCTCCCTCCACCCCGTACAGCCCCCACTTCTCTCTCTCTCTCTCTCTCTCTCTCTCTCTCTCTCTCTCTCTCTCTGCAGCTGCCTGCAACAATGTCCTCTCCTAAAATGGAAATATTAGGCTAATGTCCTGATCAATGAATCGTTTCTAAAGTGCAGTGTTTTGCGTGTGTTTACCTTTCCCTACTATAGCCTATAATGCTAAACGATCATGGAGCTGGATCAGAAACGTTGCTGTACTTGCCCTGCTGCCTGAAACAGCTGTTGTTGTTTGAGGCATAATGCAAACTCATAAGGGAGGCGGTCTGTTTTTTATCCGGACAATTGGCTGTGATGGTAGCAGCACCATAATTCAAGGCTAATGGCCGGTTTACCCCCTAGAGGAGGGGGTTAGTGATGATGTGTATCTCTAATCTCTCTGGCAGTGGTGGAAGAATTATTCAGATTGTTTTACTGAAGTAAAATGAGCTAAATATAAAGAATATAGTCTGTAGAAGTAAAAGGCATCAAAATAATAGGACTTAAAGAGGTGGTGACATAGTTTTGTACTTTTTCTGTTTTGCATGTGTCTATGGAGTTAACATTACTCAGACCCCCAGGTGTGGTTATAATATGCAAATTATGTCTTTCCTGTGTATTTTTGGTTTCTTTCCTCAAAAGGCCCAATTGAAATACATTATAGCTGCTTTAGGCATTAGGGACAAAATAAAATCATCCCCTCCCCTTTTTACAACCACAGCTGTGGGTTAATGAACAGGTGGGTGTGGCCACATAAAACAATTTTAACACACTTTCTGTACACTTTTTTGAAAAAAATATAAGTAAGTCATCATATAGGCCTACCTGATGTTGGGGGGGAGGGGGGGGGGGGGGGGTCACGGCACCCTGTCTTTAAAGTAGGCTGCCAACTGAGATTCTTTCAAAATGTGTCTGAATTTTTAAAAGAAATAGCAGATTTACAAGCTCACCCACTCCACCCTGCGTGGTGCAGACCCCCATCTGAACTGAACATATATTGTGCCAAAAGTGGAGAGACTTGCTAACTCTGAAGGATTAAAAAAAGAAAAATCCAATGCGGAGGGGAGGGATACCACTGTACAATGCAAATGAATATTTTTAATGCCTTCAAGCAGAGTTTACAACTTTATTTAGGTAAACGAACAAACAATTGGCTTACAATCTTCTTGCAGGCAGCAACGGTAGTGTGAAATAATCACCAGAATCCAGGCCTGTGTGGTAAGGGTGTTCTGTGATAAGTAGACCCCCCCCATTAAGGACACCTGGGTGTCCCGGGACCACACTTTGAGAACCAGTAATCTGCTGACTCTGAGTGCCCAATTATGGACATGTGCATCACGGTGACCTCTGCATGTGAACGGCCAAATATGGGCATCCGAATTGCGCTAATGAATGTCACACCTACATCACAGTCGTAGTCTGCATGATATAAAAGGGGCCAGTGGACCCTATATGGAGGTCCATTCCCTGGTGTTCTTATTCCACCATTAGCAGACAGCTGAAAGGTCACTTTTCACCACAATTTCCCATCAATAAATCTGTTTTTCACCGTACCGACAGAAGTAAAAAGGAAAGAACAGAAGAATTATGTCTACAAGGTTACTTCTGCGTTCAGCGTACCGAGCTATTGCAACAACACGCCACCGGGTTCCCGTCGTTCCTGCTCTGACCCGCAACATGGCGGCGGCGGCGGCGGCCGGAGGGATTCCAACCAACGAGGAGCAAGCCACTGGCATGGAGAAGGTCATCATGGACGCCACGAAACAGGGGAAGGATCCGTACAACATGTTGAGGCCAAAGGAGTACGCCGGCTCCAAGGCCGACCCCCATCTTGTGCCCTCCGTCACAAACAAGAGGATTGTGGGATGTGTGTGCGAGGAAGACAACACGGCCGTGGTGTGGTTCTGGCTTCACCAGGGCGATGCCCAGCGATGCCCGTCTTGCGGTGCCCACTATAAACTAGTGCCCCACGAGTTGCCACATGGGTAACATGTCATTAGGTCCAACACTCTTTAGATCGACCACCAAACTCTAACCCAAACCCTAATCCTAACCACAGTAAAACTATGCCTAACTCTAACCCTAACCCTAAACTTAACCTCAGTAACCGTGACGCGGGTGATTATCTAACCTGCCGATGCTGTTCGACCCAATGGGAGTTCGACCTATGGGGCAGTCCCCGCCACATGATGAAACATTATGAAACATCGTCACTGTAGTGTCGGGTGGAAACCACCTTGTATGTCCAAACCTGTGACATGTTCACATGAATCAATCAAATATAGTTCAATTGGTTCTGATCTATAAGCTCGCTGTAGATCTGCAAAAAAAAAAAGCATAACATGTTGAAATATGGAGATACTAGTTTTCTGCTCAACGTATAGCTGCACATCTGACTGAACAGTCTTATATTCTCACTGAAAGATTCCAGATACCTTTTAGAATGTGTTGGAGAAAAAACACTTTGACAGAGAAGATGACAAGATGAGTAAAATATTAAACAGAACATTTTCACAACATCTGCTTTGAGTCTGATTTTGACTTTAATTGTTCTACCTCGATATATTGGGTAACCTCCTTGCCAGATGTTTGTTTACATTACCTATTTTGTTTTAACCTCAAGATGGTCATGGTTATGGATGGATGGGACACTATCTTTTATTTCAAACTTGCGGCTTACAGTTACTGTATAATATATTTGGGCACCGATGCAAGTCGGGAACAATGCAAGTTTGGAATTCCTGCCCCACGCCCACTTATGCAATACCCGTTGTACCCTTCATTCTGTCTGTCTATCTCCCTTTTATTTCCATAAATGGAGATCTCTATATCTGTCTGCCTGCCTGCCTGTGTGCATTTTCTGCCCATATGATGTCCTCAGTATATGACCGTTTATGGCCAATTGGCCATATATGGTGATATCAGACGGATCGGTCAGGTCATCATCGTACGGATAAGTTCAATCAAAAATATCACACCTAGTGTGAAGTAAGCGGTGCTATTTATGAGTTAATTGTGCACACGTATGTTACCTTCATTCTCCTCGACAGTACAAAGGCAGGGCCCTTAGCCAATGAGGTGCAGCCAAAGTGTAGATCTTAATGCCCATACATGGTGTTACATGAGAGCCCACACTGTTTCGTAAAACAGTATTTCTAGTGTCCTGCTAGCCAATCACAGAGGGTCCTGCGAAGCTTGGCCAATGGGTCGACCCTGGGCGTAAAACAAACTTTGAGCCGCTTGTGCCAAGATGTAGGCGATATCTAGGCCAGATGTAGGCCACGCTTCTGTTCACTAAGCCCCAAACATTTTTACAGTAAACACGTTTTTTTGACCGGACAAAGCCAGATGTTGGAGCTATAGCTCCTGCTCCAGGAGCACCGCTCAAAAGCCCCATTGACTTAGCCTATATTAAGTAAATAAATCATAACATGTAAGTTAAAAAGTTTGAAAAGGGGTATAAAACATACCAAAAGATAAATGTATTAAATAATACTGGAGATACAGTAGTTCTGTGGCCTACTGGCATGGCAGAAGCAGTTTGCAAGACATTTGCTTATACTTTGTCCACCAGTGGTCTTTTTGGCGATTTCCCTGAACCCTACATCAAAGAGATAACCTATAGCGATAGTGATTTCAACTGTAGTCCCTCTAAGCAGGCTCTATGCACAGCATAGTGGGAAGAAATTGGGCCCCCTTCCTTACTCCCTTCACAGGTGTTACCAATGATTCTACTTGATATGTTCCCTTAGTGTAACACAGTGGATCTCAAACTTGAACCCCATAAGGGAAACCCTGGACCACACTTTGAGACCCACTGGTATTGCAGAGTCCAGTGAGCCAACATGCACAATATACTGCACCCTAACCAAATGAAAATAAAAGCCTGGCTCCCATATGGCTGCTGTGCATGGACTGTGGTGAAAGCCACACTGTCTGCAATAATGATGTCAATTAATGTAATGGACAACAGTAACCACCAGAGGTCAGTGTTTTCAAGTCAACCGAGTTAATTGTGAATGAACTTTAAAGGGCAACTTCATATTTTAGATTTAATTAGAGAAAAGAAAAGATGAGTGTTGAGATGTTTTCCTTTACCACTATCGTTTTAGCCATTTTAGAGATTGTGATATCAGTGGGTGGGGACTACATGTCTTCTTCAACACAATAAGCCAGTGATTTCTTAAAGGGGAAGACCACCCATTTTCAATATTGAACTATGTCATTAATATACCTTAGAGGAGTTGTGTGGAAATAGAAAAAAAGTTCCCCCCCTTCTGTGTTGCCTAGAACTGGAGGATTGATTTTGGGGTTTGTATTGTAAAGTACAACTTGATGACATCACACATTGTACTTTACAATACAAACCCCAATATCAATCCTCCAGTTCTAGGCAACACAGATGGGGGGGAACTTTTTTTCTATTTCCACACAACTCCTCTAAGTTATATTAATGACATAGTTCAATATTGAAAATGGGTGGTCTTCCCCTTTAAATACTATCTACAGTAACACTACTAGGCTAGCCCCTATAAGTCACATCTACCCATGAAAGATTTTACTACAGCAGCTTGTCAACCAAATATTTTAATTATCAGTTACCTGTGGTTTACAAGGGACTCGCCACCATGTTGGACGAATGACATCAATAAAAATAAACATTCAGAATGCTTGTTTATTTCTCCTCATTTTATCTCCCCTCTCATTTCATGAATATTTTGAGAAAGTCACAATAGCAGGCTGTAAGTAGAACAATGTTCAACATTGTTGTACGTCAGAGGAAGAAATTGTGAAGGGTGAATAATTATGTGTTTGACCCAGTGGTTCTATAGGATCCCAGTCTCAGGGATAGAAATGGTATGAAATGGGGTCAGTAGTATGACATTATCATGTTTGTATCATGTCAGTACCAGTAAGACTCCCTAATCGGGAGATAAGCGACCGTAGGTGGCTTATCTCCACAAATAGGGCAAAAATTTGTTTTTCCAAAATCTTCCTGATCCATGTTGATGACATGAGTGTAGACATGCTGTGTAGTGATATTCGTGATTTTAGGGCAAAAACTGTAGGAGCAGTGTCCAAAAATGTGTTTTAAAAATCGGCCTGAAGGTGGCGCTACAATAGGGCCATGTGAGAAATGAGGGGTGGGGTCTCCGCGTTGCCTTGGCGGACGAATAGGTACCGGCCCCGGCTCTCCCGGACACTCCTAGCCCGAGTTACGGCATTTTATGTGCGCTGCAGTGGCAGGGGGTCCTCCACTGGGGGCGCCACCACTTTTGCATCCGTTCTGGAGCACCAGGAGTCGGTGGTCCCCGGGAATTCCCCGTGAGCAGCCCCGTTGGGGTGGTCATTTGGTCATTTTTGCACATTTGGTCATTTTTTACATCTGGGGGTCCCCCAGGGACCTGGGGGTCCCTGGGGCTCCGGGGATCCTTGGAGGTTGTAGTTTGGCAGGCAAGGAGTGTGTGTGTAAAATCTGGCATGGATCGGGTCAACGGGTGCGGAGATATAAGCAGGGAAAAAGTGTGACGTGTGACGTGTGAGCACATTTGGTCATTTTTTACATCTGGGGGTCCCCCCTGGCTCCGGGGGTCCTTGGAGGTTGTAGTTTGGCAGTCAAGGAGTGTGTGTGCAAAATTTGGCATGGATGGGGGCAACGGTTGTGGAGATATGAGCAGGGCAAAAGTGTGACTGACTGACTCACTCACTCACTCACTCACCCACGGACAGCCGGTGGAGGTTTCTACAGTAAGTAGCTCCCTACGGTCGCAATTAAGGATGTCCATAATTACAACACCAGAGGCAGCGCCACAGATCACTTTCAACCCAGAGTCAAAACCAACAAAGGGTCAAACTCTTTTTTCTGCTATACCACCAAAATGTGGAAAGCCTTACCGAAGGTCATAAAGGAGTGTGGATCACTAGCATCCTTTAAAATTGCCTTGAAAAATCACTTACAGGCAGCAGCCGTTCGCAACTGGTAAAAAACTAACCTAGCCCAACCCTACCCTCCCCTGCCCCTTCTTTGTATATACTGTTTGTTTAGACTTACTGTTTTCTTTTTTGTTTTTGAGCGGTGGTCACAACGCTCCTATACGTGGCCGTGTGTGTGGGTCTGTCTGTCTGTCTGTCTGTTTGTCTGTTTGTCTGTCTGTATGTCTGTCTGTCTCCGGGTATGTAGCCTGGCCCTGCAGTAACCTTTTCTGACCACACATGTTAAGGGAGGGGCGCTGTTGTTCAGGATAGGCCAGGCATAGGCCAGGCACAAACACACACAGGGGGCACACACACACACACACACACACACACACACACACACACACACACAGGGGGCACACACACACACACACACACACACACGCGCGCACACACACACACACACACACACACACACACACACACACACACACACACACACACACACACACACACACACACACACACACACACACACACACACACACACACACACACACACACACACACACACCGCTCAGTTCACACGAGTTTTCTTTTTTGTTTTTCTTTACATATCTACTGCATAGTACTGTGTTCTATTTGTCTGTCATTCAATGTTATATGAGATACTTCAATGGTTTCCAGTGGAAATAAGCTTAGTCTTTTCACGGATCTCCTTTTAGTAGACCTTGTCCTTGTACCAGTGAACTGTACCGTCATGAAACTGTACCTTTTCCTATGCAAACTTCTAATAAAGTCTTCAATCAATCAATTCTCCAACCTGCTGCCTCGCCTGCCTGCACCACGTCCACGTCCACGTCCACGCCCTGGCCGCCGCCGCTTCCCTTTTCCCCTTTGTTTAATAAACACCCTTGGACTTTTGACTGTGTTGTGTTCTGCTTTTGGGTCTGCCAGTTTAGCAAATTGTGACACTTCTCAAAATGCCTACCCTTGATGCAGGCATTTTAGCTAACTACAGACCTATATTGAATCTTCCATTTCTCTCTAAGATCCTTGAGAAGTCAGTCACCAAGCAGTTATGTGACTTTTTACAGTCAGGATTCAGAGCACACCATAGCACTAAGTATTGGTGAAAGTTACTAACTACATCCTGATTGCATTGGATAATGGCCTCCTCTCCATGTTGGTTTTGCTAGATCTTAGTGCTGCATTTGTACCATTTGGACCATTTGTAACCCCCAAAAGAACGATGAGGGTCCCTGGACCACACTTTGAGAGCCACTGGTGTTGCAGAGTCCAGTGAGCCAACATGCACAATATCAGCACCTAACCAAACGAAAATAAAAGCCTGGCTCCCGAGGCTATAAGCACCTGAAGACTCTGTGAAGGAATGAAGAGGCCAAATGTATTTTGCCTTTTACAGAGGGTGCTAGAGAGTTTTTCCTCTGTGTGCAACATCTTTTCACTTCCAACTAGGCTCAGTTTTATTACATTTGAAAATAGCAGATCAGCAAGCTCACAATGTGTCACATTGGGACACATTGTGAGCTTGTATATTTGCTATTTAAAAAATATCTCCTCAAAAAATGATACATTTTTTAAACATTTTAACAACACAAATCTGTGTGGAGGTCCCTGGCACCACATATTTTCAGATGGGGGTCTGCAGCTGTGGACAAATATGTTAATCTGGGGTCCTTGATATGAAAAGATTTGCGAACCTCTGGTTTAAAAAATATTAGAAAGTAAGCCCAATAAGGAACTACACTATTTTAAAAGACACAAATTGCTTATTATTTGTGGTTTACAAGGGACACGCCACCATGTTGGACAAATGACATCAATAAAAATAAACATTCAGAATGCTTGTTTATTTCTCCTCATTTTATCTCTCCTCTCATTTAATGAATATTTTGAGAATGTCACAATAGCAGGCTGTAAGTAGAGCACATGTTCAACTACATTGTTGTATACGTCAGAGGAAGAAGAAATCGTGAAGGGTGAATATATGTTTGAGCCAGTGGTTCTAGGTTAGGGTCCCAGTCTCAGGGATAGAAATGGTATGAAATGGGGTCAGTATTATGACAGTATTATGACATTGTCATGGTCAGTATCATGGTTGGTATCATGACATTATCATGGTCAGTATCATGCCATTATCATGTAAGTATCATGTCACTTGCGCCCTTCGCACTCCAAGCCCTCTCGATATGTAGACATTGGGAGTAGGGCACAGCATGGTTGTATAGAAAAATAATGGGTAGGCACTAGCCTTGTGAACCATGCAGCCTCTCCCGGAAATCTACATTTACATTTGACCCCCTCAGAAAAAACATGCAGTAATCTTTGTCTCTACTGCCTCCCCCTGGCCAGCCGTGGCGCCTGATGGAGGGGAAAGAAACTGATTGGAATGACATGTTCCTTCCAACTGGGGAAACTGGGGAAACTCCTCCCTGTCAGGTGAAAAGAAACTGCTTTAATGACTCCTCATGCATTGAAGGAAGCATGAGGTCAGTCCGTTGCTCTCCCCAGGTTGGCATAGGGCAGGGGTAGGCAACCTGTTGCTCTAGAGACACATGTGGCTCTTAGGCCCTCTCCTGTGGCTTGGGCAAAGAAATATGCAATGTAATGTATGTTTACTTTTGTTTTTGTTTTTACATTATAATCACAATTCATCATAGCCATAGGCATAGCTTCTTACAATGTTATATTGTAAAGAAAAAAGTGACGCCTATACAGCAGACAACAATGAGAAACAAATTAGGAAAATAAATAATGTATTAATGTCTGGACATGTTTGTTTGCTTTCACCACAAACGCTGCTGGCTTACCGGTATACTTGCAATCTTACAAACAGTTAAAATAAGTAAAAGAACAGAAAAGGCAAATGAATAAATTAAGCAAACAAACATATTATGTGGCTCCAGACAGATTTTTGTATACATTTTTGGGCCAAAAATTGCTCTTTTGGTAATAAAGGTTGTCTAGCCCTGGAAATGACACTGGGTGAAAAAAAAGGATTCAAAAAATCGTAGGATAGAAAACAGGTCTTTTTCTATAAACCAATCAAAAAAAAACAAATAACCAGGTTGAGCATGGTTTTGTCTTTTTTCATCTGATTCTTCTGAGATCTCCACTAGTTTTTCTGCTGGCAGGAATGGAAGGTGCATGAATTCTCCAGATCTAGTGAATACGGAGAAAATTGAATTTAGACATAACACAGATTTAAATAACACATATCCTCTCTTATGGGGGTCCCTGCCGTGGCACAAAATCTTTTCAGATGGTTGTCTGTGGCCAAAAGTATATAATTTGTGTGTAGTTTGAAAATGTAGTAATCATTTCTTCATCCATACTGTAATACCAACCTGAGGCAGTGTGAGCACACTCCCTGATCTTTTCATTGAGACATGATCCTGTGTCTAAGGCCCCGCTAATACTACTACGCCGTTTCCACGAGAAATCTGCTAACTGAAATGTCAGATATGCCTTCAGTTCAGACGAGAACGGCATTTTCGGCGGTTGAAAACGGAAGATAGTAAATCCGTATTTTTGAGTGAAAATCTGTGAAACTCTCTGCCTCTTTTCTTTTGCTTTACTTGAGTATTTCCAATTTCCAATACTTTTACTACTGCTCCACTAAATCTCTGATCCTAAATATTGTACTTTTACTCCACTACATTTATTTGAAAACTTTAGTTTAGTTACTTTGCAGATACAAATTATAATATTATAAAACATACATTAGAGTAACTCATTTAGACCTATTTTGTACCTGATAATTTTATACTAATAATTATACAATTTGAAAATAGCCGATCTACAAGCTCACAACACGTTGCATCGGTATCTACTATTTTCAAACATTTTACACTTTTACTTTTGGTAGGCCTGAATTATAAGTACATTTTTGATGCCAATACTTGTGTACCTTTTAAATTCCGGACTTGTAACATAGTACTTCCATATTGCATTATTGATACTTTTACTCAAATAAAGAGTGTACTTTTTCCACTTGTACTGGAGAACGTACACGAACATACAGTGCGTCACCGCCACCTAGCGACTATGGACATGGCATGCAAACTACATTGTTTCATTCCCTGGTACGCGTTATTATAAACGCTGGATAAAAAGTGACAACATTTTCTCTACAGACCGTTGTCGTCTAAACATGGCCTAAGTCGGACACGACCTTTGACTCAATCCTGTTTCTGGTTTGACACATTTTTTGAAGCGGTGAAAACCTCTTCCAATGAATGGCTTTGTGTGTATCACGCCCATATATGGTCATTTCAGTCCAGAATGAACAGGCTTTTTCAAAAACAGAATGTCCGTTTAATTACCATATATGGTGATCTCAGTCCAGAATGAACAGGGTTTTTCAAAAACACAAAGTATGTTACCTTATGTCCATATATGGTCACTCCAGGCCAGAATGAACAGGTTTTTCCTGTCCCACAGAATGTCCGTTTAATTACCATATGGTGATCTCAGTCCAGAATGAACAGGGTTTTTCAAAAACACAAAGTATGTTACCTTATGTCCATATATGGTCACTCCAGGCCGGAATGAACAGGTTTTTCCTGTCCCGTACTTGTAAAATATCAGTCCAGAATGAATAGGCTTTTTCAAAAAGCAAAATGTCGATGTCCCTCCCGGTTAGATGAATGGATACTTTGAGGATTGGTCAAGCTTCACATGATAATTTGGCCTTCAGGGTTTAAAATATGTAGAAAGCCACAAATACATTCAGAATAGAGGTTTTATCTGTCCACCGCTTCACTTCGAACCGAGGTTTGATTTTAGCTGAAGGTCAACATTCAATTTCTCCCCTGAGTAAGCAGATAGGCTCTAGCCCAGTGTTAAAAATTACTGCTAGCCTTGAAGCGAGCAGTGCTATTTATGAGTTTTCATCAAGCATCCCGCTGGCTAATCACAGCGCATCCTGCGAAGCTTGGCCAATGGGACCCCATGGGCGTACAACAAACTAAAAGTGAAAGAATTGATTGATGGATGAATGTCAGTCATCATGATATCACCGGTTGTAATTGTTTGTTTTGTGCTGATGTAACCACATGGTAACTTTTCTTGTTTTTGAGTGGTGCTCCAACATCTGGCTTTGTCCAAAGTTTGTTGATGTATGCAAAGGATCACATTGGCCAAGTGTTGCAGTACACTTAATGAAATTAACTCATAAAAATAGCACCACTCACTTCACACTAGGTGTGATTTTTACAAGAAGAAAGGGTGATAATTTGCAAATAATTTATAGTAGCGCTCTGGGGTGGAGATTGGCTGCGGGGGTGGGGAGGGTTCCTTGGGGGTTATTTTGTGTGTATTGTTGTTGTGTTTTTTTCTTGTTTGTCTTTGTTTTCTTAAAAAAAATAGCATTTGAAACCAACAAGAAGAAAGGGTAACAAAAAAACAAACAAAAACATTTTCAATTTCAGCTGGACAGATTATAACCCCTACCTGAAGGCCCCGTCATAGCCGTAGTAGCGCTCATCAGGGCTGGCTTGGCATTTAGCAAGTCCATCAGCACTGCCAATACACTGCTGACACATTGGAGAGCCTTCAGGAGATCCAGGAGCACAACCACTACTGAATAACCCAGCTTAAAGAGAGGAGAAGACACTCATTTTAAAATACTTAAAATAACATTGATTTACATCGATTAATAGGGTGAGCTCTGCTGGTGCACAAACAGAGAGAGAAAGATTATGTAGGTAACAATTCCACAACTGCTTACTGTAGTTACAGTTGCCAACACGTTTATGGATGTGGCTCATGGGGATGTTCCAGCCTGCAGTTTTGCCACGGCCAGTGTGGCAGGACCTCTTGCCCTGAAGGTTGTCCCAGGTCACCCCAGACCTAGCCTTCACCACGGCTACAGCGTAGTAAGAGGAGGCTGATGCTGTGGGTGAAGGATTAGACAGACTAATGTTAGCCAAAGAAACAAGGGGTGTAAAAAGTTGATTAGTTATTACTTATTACAGACTATAGACTGTGACCTCAAGGTTGTGCTAGCTAGAGGTCAGTTGGGTTCATCCTCTGTGGAGCATTAGGGTGCACAGCATTTTTGGGACAGACTGTCATTAGTAGCTTCACAACAAAATAAATAAATAAAGTAGTAGTAGAGAAAGGTGTAAACTACAGTACTTACCACCATCGTTGGTATTGCATTGTCCTGTCAGGATGGCCAGAGATGTAAACAATATTATTGTTGACATAGAAGACATAGAAGAGAATCATATTAGTATACACAGTATAGTATAGACAGTGAATCATATTAGTATACACAGTATATTATGTGCGCAAGTGGAAATGTCTTTGTTCTTCTGGACTTCAGTTTCACCTTTAACAGCCATCAACACACAAACCCTGACAAACAAACTGTCACTAACAGGATCTTTGTGCAACTGGTAACTGGGTGTTTTGACAAAAAAAAGGCCAATCATTGAAGCTGAAGGAGTTTTTAACTATGAGTAAATTTAAACTGGTAGCCAAACATCGAAGTGTTCAATTCATTACATTATTTTCAGTTTCGGATATCATTCACTGTAAAGGTTTCACAGGGTAATTAATGATTGTGGGGCAAAAAAGGAATTTGGGGGATGAAGAATTCCTTTTAAACTAGAGCACAAGTAGGCTCCGATCGCTTCCAATTTCGGACTCTTGATCCGGTCGGGAGCGGATGGTGTCCTACGTCATTTTGTAGTTCTAGACGGAATACACTTTGGCTGGAACTACCAAACCGGATTTAGTTTTAATGTAAAACAATTCCCCACGCTCAAGGGCATAATTTTAGAACCTACCCAATAAAACCCTTGATGTGGCATATAGATTTGCTTATTTTTTTTTAAAACGTTTGTTTGGTATATCTATACATCTTTTAGTCCATCTCACAGTGACTGGCAAGACTACACTTTTCTAGCATTTAAATAGGGATTTGGGAAACAAACAGGGGGGACCGAAACAAAGCAACGCTGCTTCTTCTGCTTGTTTCCAGCTTAGGCCACGCCTAGACCGGATCAAACGGCCCGTTGTAAACGAATACCAGGCTTTCCTCCGAGGTGGAAAGACTGGTGATGCGAGGTTAGAGCACAAGTACAATTAAGGACCCAATCATCACTCACCCTCTTCCAAAGGTTGCTGGTCCACGCTGGCCCACTGGATCCCGTTGTTTTCTCCCATGGAGAGCAGAGTTCCTATGGGAATGTTCCAGCCGGCAGACTTTCCCAGTCTAGTGTGGCAGGACCTCTTTCCTTTCAGCTCATTGATGTTGAAGCTGGAGCTCTTCTTTACCACAGCCAGAGCATAGTAGCAGGTGTCTGAGTCTGGTCCAATACAGAGGGCACAGGGTCACATTGAGGAGCACATTCATTATAGGAAATAAATGTAATGGAGGGGGAAAAAAAGCCTTAATACATTATAATTGTCCTCTATAACTAAAATTTGAAATGTAAAAACACCTTCAATATTTTATTTATTCTAGAAATAGCAAATCTTTCTCTCAATAGGGGCAATCCCTGTCAAAATTCACAATATTCAATAATAGCTAAAATTGCATATCTACATTATAAGTTCACAATGCGTTCAACTTGACATGTTAAAGTGATCCCTGACTAATACGACAAATATGTCTTAATACATTATAATTGTCCTCTATAACTACAATGTAAAATTAAAAACACCTTAAATATTTTATTTCTTCTAGAAATAGCTAATCTTTCACTCAGTAGGGGAAATGCCTGTCGCAAGTTGATGATGTCATAAATGTCATGTGTCATTTTTATGGCATGCATGTGCAAAAAAAGAAAACACAAACACATTTGAAATATTGATTTGATGCTCATATTAACCATAGGAAGTATTACGTTTGTTTTTATTTTCACATGCATGCCATAAATTCCATAGGGATAGATCACACTTGACATTTATGACATCATCAACTTGCGACGGGCATTTCCCCTATTGAGTGAAAGATTAGCTATTTCTAGAAGAAATAAAATATTTAAGGTGTTTTTAATTTTACATTGTAGTTATAGAGGACAATTATAATGTATTAAGGCATATTTGTCGTATTAGTCAGGGATCACTTTAAGAGCTTGTAATTTGGGTATAAAGTTGCGCTATTTGGGTCGTCTTATGACATACTTTAGTACTAGTAGGGCTTATGTGGTCAAATAATTGGTTCTCAAAGTGGAGTCCGGGGTCCCCCAGGGGTCCTTGGGGGTGTTCCAGGGGGTCCCCAGCAAAAGTAGTTAAAGTAGCATCACAATCCTTTTAACCAGCTTTGTTCCTTGGCACAAAGCCTTTTCAGATGGCGGTCGGTGGCCAAATACATATCGATTTATGGGTCCTTGAAATGTTTGAGAAACATTGGTTTAAGTGATAATTCATGGGGAAAAAAACAGTGACAACAACAATACAAATCTAGCCATAATCAGGACAAATAGATGCTGCATCAGTTACACTCATGCATCTTACCTGGGCCGTAGTCCTCAGCAATAATGGGGTGCAGGTTGTAATTAGTCATTCCAGCTGTGTAGATGTCTCCTCCATCCAGAGTGATGGCATCTGCTTCACCGTCCTGTCAAAAACATGTATACACACGCACGCACGCCCGCACGCACGCACGCACGCACGCCCACACGCCCGCGCACGCACGCACGCACGCACGCACGCACGCACGCACGCACGCACGCCCGCGCACGCGCACGCACACGCACACGCACACGCACACACACACACACACACACACACACACACACACACACACACACACACACACACATTATGGTACTGTCAGTAGTTGTTCATATATTATATCAAGATTAGAATTGAAATCTGCAAATGGGTAGTTATGTCCTACCCGGGATTCGAACCCGCGTAGGGACCACTGCAGATGTACTAGTTACTAATTTTGTACACTCTACCACACAGATCATTAAAATAACATTTCATTCATTAAAATAACAGTTGTGTATTACAGTGTTTTAACAAGATGCACCTTAATTGCCTCGATGCATTCAAGAGTGTCTAGTTTTTGTACACAGGAGAAGGTATGGTCTATCACATTTAGAAATTTACACTTCAAGTATTCCTGGTGGGATTTCACACACCATCTGACGCTTGGACCGGTGGTGGGAGCCCGTGGTTCATAACCCACACATCCAGCCGCAGTAAATCCTGTCGATAAGGATATTAGATTGTTTCATTTTGTTTTTAAAGCGTACATATAGGTAATTATGAGTCAGATTATTTGGACTGAAATAACCATAACCACTTTAACATAGCAACATATTCTGGGGCAAACATCCACAGTAGGCCTATAGCACAATCATTAAATAATCACCTAATCGCAATTATTTGAGATAATCTCAATTTTTGCATAATCGTCATAATCGTTTCCATGTCATCATATTTTTTTTGACAGTTCGTTCATGTGCCTGATTGTTTGTGGAAAGAAGATAAGAATCTAACTAAGAAGTTAGGATGGGTAAATGCAGAAGGCAAATTCTACATTAAGTGCAAAGGTACAGCAGTATGCCCCCAACAACTAAATCAATCAATCAATATATAATAATCATGAAAACTTGCCCACCTGAAATTCTGAATATTGACACACTGACACACTGACACTGTGTATACTGTGTATCACGTTCAATGTATACCTCACGTTTTGTCTCTTCACAATGCTCACACAAGAAGTCACACAAGAAGTCATGTGATGTGATACTGTACAAACTGGCTGTGCCCACAGTATGAAATAACATTCACCCTTGACAGCACAATAAAAGACCTGCTTCCATATCACTTCTTCCATTTCTGTAGCACAATTGCCCTAGCGTTGCTGACCTTGCATGCCCAATCTACTATGAATCACCCCATTCAATGGGAAAGGAATTAATTGAAAATGTTCCTGTTGTACATACTGTATGGAGTGGAATCGTAACAATAAACCCAGGTTACGGGAATCTCGGGCACCCCGCCCACCTCTTTCAGACCCAGGTTACTGGAATTACTCCCAAAATCCAATACAATATATTTAAGCTCTATCATGTATTAAAAAAATCCAATCTGTATATAGTATGTTTATACAATATAACATATTCAATTGGGGTGGTTGTATTTGGTCTCTCTCCCTCCTCTTTTATTGAGACACAATCCTGTTTTTGGTTCAAAAGGGGGGTCAAAAATTCAATTTCTCCCCTGAGCAAGAAGGCATAGGCTCAGTTCATATATGGGGAATCCAATCCGATATTCAGATTTGAGATCAAATGTGAGGAAAGTGTTTAAAACGTTTATTGGGAAAATGTACATTTACTAGTATTGTGCAATACCTGTTGTATCTGTCTGTCTGCTGGCACTCTTTTATGCCCAGTATGGTGTTCCCCGTCCAGGCCAGTCTGTGATGTCATCTCTAAATTTGGGCACTGTAGTGATGTCAGTCAGTGATGTCAGTTCCATGGGCTTTTTTGATGTTGCATTGTTACCATGGTGGTGACACTGTTTAGTATCAGTGATGTCAGCATGCAGACAGACGGTCAGACGGCGGACAGACATTCGGTACATTAATAGTTAGATAGTGAATATTACAAACAATTTGGAACAAATTAGGCCTATAGGGGAACCCGCGACAGCTGGAAGTTCGGGGAGTCCTGGGTTGTCTCCCCTTCCCTTGATACGTTCCACATTCAAGGGCTGAGCAGGGCACTCAATGAGTGTGGATACTGTGAAGAGGCATGGCCCCTGGTCCTGGATAGGCTGTGGAGATCAGTGCATAACAGTCCGAACATACAGTGTCTACTGGGTGTCTAGGCACGGGTGCAGGCGGAGTGTAGCAGGGATAGGGTTTACCTTTGTTGCTTTTGATCTGGAGCTTTTTAACAGCTATAGCCCTGTGCTCCATTCTCCTCCATATGATCATATAGTGTAATCAGGCCCTAAGGGGCCATGTCCCTGCTGCTATCAGACAGACAAGCATTGCTTTCTGTATTCACCTGTGCTCAGACACTGTGTTTTTGTTCTGGAGTTTTTTGTTTGTGAGTTAGGGTTGAAACAACCAGACTCTCCTGTGAGCCAGTCTGACAGGCATATCCCTGTCTGCCAGACAGATACCACTGGGGACAGTTCCACATCACTACCTATGTCTCCCCACTGTATCTTGGGCATAAGAGGAGCCTATATAGAGATCTGATCATGGTGACGACACATGGAAGATTCAAGAGTTAAATCTGCCCACTTTCGGCACCATCTTCGTTGTTAAATATCTTTGACACATCAAGATCGTGTCAGTCTGTAGTTCTAATGCTTCTTGTCTAGCATGCAGAAAGTACTTGTGACGGTGGTGTTTAGACAGTGTACACTATCTTCCATCTCTCTTTGTCTTGCAAGGGACATAACTGCTGCGTTGTGAGATGCAGTGGCAAGGATTCAGACAAAATCACTGATCAGAGGGAGTCTAACACTGAAGCCGGCTACTGTCTAAACTAGCACTTTGCATGGGAGGTTTGCGGCAGTAGTAGATACGTCTGGCGTTAATAAATCTGATCACTATCGAACATCTTAAATACAATGAGAAGGAGCTAAAATATATGTTTTGTTTCTCCTTGTTCAGTCTGAGAAAATTTGCAGAGCGTGTGCGTGTCTCATGGCTGGGTGGCTGAGTGAACAACGAACGGCAAGCGGGTTCAGGCAATGGCTCACTGCCACCCCAGCAGGCATTAATAAGGTGGGTTCCCCTTTCATGTCGGCAGCAGGTTTTCTGCAAGCACGCATGACACCTTAATGTGTCATCACAGGGAAGTCATTCTTTTAATTTGGTTCCCTATTATTCTGATGCCAAATGCCAGTGCCTTTCACCCAAGTAACATTTTGAATGCAGGCCTTTAAGTTCAATAGCATGTCATGTTACCTGTTGCCAGGTTCATTTGTAGACCTGGTGTCCTATGTGTATAGATTCAATGTAGCATATGAAGATATTTATTTTTTGATATCATACAGTACCGGTACATGTTTAGACTGATGATACTGTAGGTTCCTCGTTTACCTTGTATCACCCCGTGTTTACCTTGCGCTGGATTAAGAGCTTTTTCTAAATGCCTACATTGTAAATTGAGTATTTATTTGTGGTACTGCTACTTTCAGTAGACTTATTATTTACTATGATTGATGGTGTTGGCTAGATTCATGGTGGAGTTGTATTTTGTTAAAGACGTAGTGAAATCAAAAATACGTTTTTTCACACTTTTAGAGCATATCTGTATTGATAATATGGCCATACAGTAATGACATGAAGTTAAAGAATCCTGTGTTTGAGTATTATAATAACAAGACAATTACACAAGTCCTGCCCCTAAACAAAAACGTAATGCGCGATGACGTATACGTTAAGTCTACTTAATAATTCATGAGGTCAGAATGACTGACAGGTGCCTGTGTCAATCAACTTCAACTACTTCAACTTCAGCTACTCCCCGCGAGCTGCTTATTCGCGTGGCTCCCCCCTTCCCCCGCCACCCTGTTCGTTCTTTCCGCACATTAGAGACAGTATGTTACGCTGGCTTACCTCTGGTTCAACCAATCACAAGCCGCGGCCGATATCTCATCTCCTATGAATACATTTCTTTTCCTGTAGACGTGGCGCTGCCTTGTCAGTTCGCTGTGCTGAGCTTCGCTCGTCAGCCTGCCCGTCTTTACATATTAAAGACATATTTCTTCAATGAGTTATGGCCTGCCTACATTTTGACCGTCAAATCACATTCCTCCCAGTCCCTATTCCTGGACTGTTTCACTAGGAACTGCGTCACCATAAGGAAGTGGAGCAAGTGGAGAACTTCCGTTGCAGTCCGTCTTTAAAGGGGAAGACCACTCAGTCATTTTCAACATTATTCAACTATGTCATTAATATACCTTGGAGTTGTTGTGTGGAGGACATAAGAAAAATTTCCCCCCCTGAACTGGAGGATTGATTGGGGTTTGGCTTGCAAAGTACACTTTGATGATGTCATTAAAGTGTACACAATGAACATCAGTGTAGTGTGGTGTGTGTGGTCTAGTGTCAGCTCAGTCCATACTCCAGACGGGGCAGTGAGGTGTGGTCTAGAGGATGACACGGGAGTGGATTTTCACTCCTGTCCCATCCCACTCCTTCTAATTCAGTGAGTTTACCTTATTTTCGACGGCAACATGAGACTAGGGCTGTCACAATTATTACATAATTGAATTAATCGTCTCATCGCAATTATTTGACATAATCGCGATAATCGTCATAATCGTTTCCATGTTGAAAAATGTTCATATAGATTTTTTAAAGTAAAAAATAGTGGAAATAGCCGAACTACAATCTCACAACGTGTCATATCTACCATGTGCAACTTCAAAACCTAAAAACCAAACAGAAATGTAATTGTCAACGACAAAAACACAATTAAATCGTTAATCGCAATTATTTGAGTGACAATTAATCGTCATGTAAAATGTCATAATCGTGACAGCCACATGTGGCCAGATGTAAAAAGAAGCTATCAGTCGTGGCAGACGATCATCTTATATTCATAATATTGAAGTTGGCAACTATGAGTTAATGGCTATTGTGTTTTTTCTCCTCACAACTGCAGTTTCTTTGTATTCACCTGCACATTTATAGTGATAACTAATAATAATAATATTTCCTGGGTAAATACTTTATAATTAGGATACTCTCTGAAAACAACCACAACATGCGTGAGGGAGGAAGAGGAAAAAGGGGAAGAGAGGCAAAGACAAAAGAGAGATGATAATTCAGTTCTTCTTCAGAGTGCGCATCACTTTAGAATCTAAGTCGTAAAGGTAAAGAAGTGGACCGTAATCACTTTAGAATCTAAGTCGTAAAGGTAAAGAAGTGGACCGTAATCACTTTAGAATCTAAGTCGTAAAGGTAGGGATGTCTGTGGCTTTCCACCCTGAAAACTTAGAGATGGAAAAGACAGGTGATGTGATCTATCAGAATTTCCAGAAAGACCCTCCATCTCAGGAGCAACAGCCACACAAGATACAGCAGTCTGGTAAGATATACAACCATCGCTGTATAGCAGAGGTTTTCAACCCTTTTCATATATATCATTTGATGAGATTGAGGGCTCTATTTTGATTGTCTTAAAGGGGAAGACCACCCATTTTCAATATTGAAATATGTCATTAATATACCTTAGAGGAGTTGAGACAACACAGACGAGGGGGAACTTTTTTTCTATTTCCACACAACTCCGCTAAGGTATATTAATGACATAGTTCAATATTGAAAATGGGTGGTCTTCCCCTTTAAGTACCAGCTCTTATTTCTTAACTTAAAGGCCTGTCTCCATACTGTCTCCGACCACCAAACTTTTCGTCGGAGCTGCTACTTAAGAACAGCCCTTGGCCTCTCAGAACCCAAATGCCAAATGCTGAATATTTTGTTGTCATTGGATAATATTTTGTCCACGATTCCATGCTGTATTGGTGTGGAGCCAATAGGGAGATAACAGGCAAACGTTGATCAAAATAACAATTCTTCTACATTCTTGATAATTTAACTCTTGAGAGCATAAAATGAACCAAATGTTTGGTTTCATTTTATACTCTCAAGAGTTAAAGATCTACAGAATAAGGGTCCATTTGGATACCAACTCTCCATCATTCATAGCTGCGGACGACCTGGAACCCCCTCAAGGACCAGTGGTCCCTGGACTGATATTAAATGTGCCCATAAGTCATCAGCGATGACATTGATTTATTGATCGATTGATTGATTAAATTGCATGTAAAAGTGAATACAATTCAAATTGATAAAGGTGCATACAAGAGCCAGTCGTGCCATGATGAGGCAGACGAGGAAATTGGGGGTGCATTGTTGGAGGCACACCTAACCCCAACAATGCACCCCCTATTGTTCACAAGTTTTTGGTTTGGCCCAGCCATGCAAGCTGCCAGGTTTCCAAACATTACTGAGTGTTACGTGCTGCTGAAAGCATTGTGTACGTTGTTGTGGCCACCCATGTGAACATGAGTGGCCAGTAGTGGAAAAAGTACCCAAAATGTTTACTTAAGTATCAATACTGCAATACTGAAATACTCATTATGCAGAATGTCCTATTTCATACAAATCGCATAACATTTTATAAAATCAAGATCTACAAGCTCACAATGTGTCGCATCGCATTGTGAGCTTGAAGATTGTATTTTCAAATAGCCAAAGTAGGCTACAGTTTATATAGGGTTCAAATGGTTAATGTCTACAAATCTAAAAAGTAACTAAAGTTTTAAAATGCAATGTAATGGACCTTTTGCACAAAGTAGAGCAATGCAAGATTTAGGGCGCCAGATCCCTTTGAGTCACACCCTACCACTACTTCCTGTTCATCCACAGAGCATTGATTCTAGTTGTTTTCTCCATTAGATTAAAGTGCTTTCTTTCACTTTTTTCAACTTGTATTACTTGTCAAAATACATTTTATTTGTCTGCCTCATCTTTTTACCATCCCAAGTAATAAAAGTTGAAAAAAGTGATTCTGTGGATGAACAGGAAGTAGTGGTAGGGTGTGACTCAAAGGGATCTGGCGCCCTCTAACTTGCAATGCACTACTTTGTGCAAAAGAACATTGGAAATGCTCCAGTAAAGTAAAAGTCCCTCAATTGTTCTTAAAGTACTTGAGCAAACATACTTTGTTACTTACACCACTGGTGGCTGTTGCATGTTACAGTATGATGTACACGCACGCACGCACGCACACACGCACACACACACACACACACACACACACACACACACACACACACACACACACACACACACACACACACACAGCTGACTGTGCTTGGTGTCCACCAGTAAAAGGGGAAGAGGAGCAAAGACAAAATACGTCTTCAGAGAGGAAGTGCAGCTCCAGGCTTCCAGTGGCTGTGGTGGTTGCTGTGGGTCTGCTAGGTCTCCTCCTATCGGCTGGCATCACAGTTGGAGTTCACGGTAAGTATTCACCAATTATATTGGGAAAAAATATATATTGCACAAGGAGAACAGATTGACACTGTTGTATTGATCATGATCATACAGCATCAAAGCTAGCCATTTGCTAAGCTAATGTAGACTGACCAGCCCACTCTCCAGCCCTGACAGGCAAGTAGCTTGGTCCCCTAGGCCCTATGTAGTCCCCCTGAGCCCAAGTTAGGTAGCCCCCCTGGGTCCAAGGAAGGCATCCCCCCCTGGGTTGAAGTTAGGTAGCCCCCCTGTGCCAAGTTACCGGTAGGTAGCCGGCCAGCCGCCCTGGGTCCAAGTTTGGGCACAAGTTGGTTCATAATAATCTGTTCCATAGTTATTATAATTTTAGCTCTCTGCTTAAATAAACATATTGGGTCTTGGACTATGAGAGAACAATATCTCTCCTGTCGTTGGGAATAAACCAAAATGTGTCCAAAATATTAACATTTTTCAGGAAATACTGCAATACTGCCACATAAGACTTTGTATGGTGACTTTATAATTTGTCACATGCTTTGAATGTGTCCTTATATTATCATCACTTTACCCAAATATAGCTAAAGTGAAGTTAGGATGTTTCTGGCCATTAATGTTTTTTTTTTTTTCCTTTTTTTTTATTTTTTATATGCAATGCTTTTTATTTATTTATTACAAGTAGATGACTGTCTGGACTATATGCAAAGATCTTTCTACTTTTATGTCAATTGAGAGACAAACACATTTTATTTTAACATAACTTTTTCTGTCATATTTCTCTACAGTACTTGTCAAAGTGAGCGGCACTGAGATGGAGGAAGGTAATTTAAACACACATGTCCATAGTGATGACCCTGTGGTCAGACACATCCATATCATACACCAGCAAGTTGCTGACCAGGCCGGAGTCACTGATGACCAGATCGAGTGTATGTCCCCTGTCATGTGTTGGGACATGAATCGCGTGTTGGGACATGAACGTGCTTTGTAAGGTGGTGGAGGCAGTCCAGTAGTTGTAGTAGTTCCGAACGTCCGATGCAGCGGGGAAGGAGGAGGTGACAACATGAATATTCAGATCGCCTAAAATTAAAGTATTGGTGGAAGTATAGTAAAGAGTGTTGTGAGGTGATCTTTTTGCATTTAAATCCTCCTCTCTGGAAATCCAAACTCTCAAAGGCAAAAAGACTAATCTCTGCATGACCATGCAGGCTTTCTGCTCAGCTGCTCTTTTGCTGCAGAACAGTACTACCACAGCACCACAATCAGTTGGCGCTTTTAAAAGCAGACTAAAGACCCTTCTTTCTAACAAGGCATTTGTCTAGATGGACTTATGGATGCCCTATGTGCTTTTAAACCTTTTCTTAGCTGTATAGGTGACCACTGATCTGAATTGATTAATTTCATTGTTTTTGGCCATTTCTTAAAAAAAATATATAATTTATGTAGCACTATAAGATTTATAAGTGTTACAAAATAAAATGTATTGTTATTATTACACACACACACACACACACACACACACACACACACACACACACACACACACACACACACACACACACACACACACACACACACAACCGGTAAGACTCCCTAATCGGCCAAAAAATAGGCCAAAAGTTTGTTTTACCAATTATCAAGACATACGGGCAGTTGACAGTTTGCCATGGTTACTCATTGAAGTTGAATCTCCATATATGGAGATAACCTACGCATCACACTAAGTCTGACCTCACCAGCCCATATTTGGGCATGAGCAACTTATGTCTCCATATATGGAGATATGATGACATCACACAGTCCTCAGCCGATGATGTGGCGTGATGTCATACAATACACAAACGAGCCCTACAGTATAAAGGGGCAATTCTTGCCAGGAAAGAAGCATTTCTTCGACTCAGACCTTATCGCCAGGGTTGGCTTATAGCAGCTGTCGGTAGGACCATATATGGATTCTGTTAGTGTGGATCTCCTAACAGGGCATCATCTGGGATACAATCCCTTTTATGCCCATATATGGAGATCCCTAACAGAATCCCTTTCATGCCCATATATGGAGATCCCTAACAGAATCCCTTTTATGCCCATATATGGAGATCCCTAACAGCATCCCTTTTATGCCCATATATGGAGATCACTAACAGCTAACAGAATCCCTTTTATGCCCATATATGGAGATCCCTAACAGAATCCCTTTTATGCCCATATATGGAGATCCCTAACAGAATCCCTTTTATGCCCATATATGGAGATCCCTAACAGAATCCCTTTTATGCCCATATATGGAGATCCCTAACAGAATCCCTTTTATGCCCATATATGGAGATCCCTAACAGAATCCCTTGTATGCCCATATATGGAGATCCCTAACAGAATCCCTTTTATGCCCATATATGGAGATCCCTAACAGAATCCCTTTTATGCCCATATATTATGGAGAAATCCCTGCTCTGAGTATCTGACATCAGTGTGATGTCACCTGTTTATGCCCATATATGGAGATCCCTGCTCTGCGTATCTGGTTGCTATGGTAAACAGTTGGTTGCTAGGGTAAAAAAACATGGTTGCTATGGTAAACAGTTGGTTGCTAGGGTAAACAGTTGGTTGCTAGGGTAAAACCATGGTTGCTAAGGTGGTTGCTAACGTACACTAACAGACCAGCAACAACAGACTGTTGCCACAGCAACGTACACAAAGGTTTGTGTACACATGTGGTGTGATGTCATACTGATGCGGAGATATGAGCAGGGCAAAGGTGTGACGTGTGACGGACGGACGGACGGACGGACGGACGGACGGACGGACGGACGGACGGACGGACGGACGGACGGTGGAGGTTTTCATAGTAAACTGCTCCCTGACGGTCGCAATCAATGGGAATGTAATTAAATCTCTGTTTTGGAAACATTAAACAGAATCTTTTGATATCTACCTATTTTCTTTCCCCGACGCCAAAACCCTGGTCTATGATTTTCATCAATGTTGTTATATTAAACCACTGTTATAAAATGTTCTCTTTCTTTACATATTTTCTTTTTTTATTGATCTGTACATTTTTGCAACCATGCATTGCCTTATGGTGCCGGCATATTTTACTGTGTATGTTTTTTGGGCTTGGTGCAGCAGCAGCGAGCACACCATAGATGTTCTCACTATTTATTATATTATCTTCCAATAAAATCACACCTGTGTGAACTGAGCGGTGGCCGTGGAGGCTGCACAACAGCATTGTGTGTGTGTGTGTGTGTGTGTGTGTGTGTGTGTGTGTGTGTGTGTGTGTGTGTGTGTGTGTGTGTGTGTGTGTGTGTGTGTGTGTGTGTGTGTGAAATATATTATATTAGATGGAAAGCTTTACGATTGGATCAAATCAAATGAACCACTCAAATTGATGTATTTTTTAAATGTATTATTTAATGCTAATGCTGGGATGATTTCAGCCCTCCTTGCTCAGCTGTCCACCCTAGAAATGAGGCTCAACACCACTGAGATACAGAATGCAGGTATTATAGCTTCATGTTTAGTCATTAAATGTTACACCTGAAGTTGTTGACTTTATGTAAAGCGTATAGTGGAGATATATTTATTACAAGTAGATGACTGGACTATATGCAATGATTTGGATTTATTTATTACAACTGGATGACTGGACTATATGCAATGATTTGGATTTATTTATTACAACTGGATGACTGGACTATTATGCAATGATTTATATGTATTTATTACAAGTAGAAGACTGGACTATATGTAATGATTTTTATTTATGTATTACAAGTATATGACTGGACTATTATTTGGGCCAAATCACTTGAACCACTCAAATTCATGGATGTTTTTTAAATGTAAACTATTCATCATTTCATTCTAATGCAGGGATGATTTCAGCCCTCCTTGCTCAGCTGTCCACCCTAGAAATGAGGCTCAACAGCACTGAGAGACACAATGAAGGTATTATAGCTTCATGTTTATATTGTGTCGGTGAAGGATCAGACCATCGCAGACTTTTCTAACACACTTTACTTGACTTTTCAAAGAGTAGAGCAGCAGCAACAACAAAACAGAAGTGCAGTGTGACAACGTACATTATCAATCGAGCCCAGATAATTCCCGTTCATCACAACCACAGGCAAAACAGTCAAGCGCCGCACGATCGAACTGAGGATCATCATTCATAACAGAACACACACTGGAACACTCGTCAGTGAGACATAACAGTTTAGTCATTAAATGTTACACCTTGTTGCCTCTATGTAGTGGATATGTATTTATTACAAGTAGGCCTAGATGACAGAACTATATGCAATGATTTGGATTTATTTATTACAAGTAAATACTTTTTTTTAATTTGATGACTGGACTATAGGCTAATGATTTTTATTTATTTATAACATAGTAGATGACTGGACTACAGTATATTCAATAGTGTATATTTATTTATTGCAAGTAGATGACTGGACTATATGCAATGATTTTTATTTATGTATTACAAGTAGATGACCGGGGATCAAATCACGAAAACCACTCAAATTCATGTATTTTTTAAATGTAAACTATTTATTTAATTATAATGCTGGGATGATTTCATTTCAGCCCTCCTTGCTCAGCTGTCCACGCTAGAAATGTGGCTCAACACCACTGAGAGACACAATGCAGGTACTGTGTTACAGCTTCATATTAATTAATTAAATGTTTGCCTTTATGTAAAGCATATAGTGGAGAGGTATTTATTACAAGTAGATGACTGGACTATATGCAGTGATTTATATTTATTTATTACAAGTGCATGGATGACTGGACTATATGCAGTGATTTATATTTATTTATTGCAAGTAGATGACTGGACTATACTGTACCGTAAGTAATACTTTTTATTTTGTTATGATTGGACTATTATGTCATGAATTTTATTTATTTTTTTATCATTTAATGCTATATGCAGGGATGATTTCAGCCCTCCTTGCTCAGCTGTCCACCCTAGAAATGAGGCTCAACACCACTGACAGACACAATGCAGGTATTATAGCTTCTGATGTAAAAAACAAAACAAAAAAACAATTGTCCACTGTCTGTTGAACCTGGCAACATAACAATGATTGCGCGTTACACTCACCCATTCACACACACATTCATACACACATTCATACATCGATGGTGGAGGAAACCATGCAAGGCACCAACCTGCTCACCGGGAGCAACTAGGGGTTCAAAGTCTTGCCCAAGAACACTTTGACACTAACGCCTCACGGCTCTACCTCCTGAACCACTGCCATCCATCATCTATGTCCTCTGGCAATTATAAAACATTTAATGTGTGGCCACTGGAAAGCAACAGGGTACATTTACTTTAGTCAGTTAATCATTTAATATTAATTAGTAAAATCTTAAGTACACTTTTTAGATTATTGGGGTATTAGATTTAAATATTTGAATAGGCTATTAAATTGTTTTATATACTATATTTAATTTGAGGGACAAAAAGCAAAAAATAATGTTTACAGTATACAGCGGAATCAAATGTTTTATGATTCACCTGGATGGCACTATGGTCCAAAGACCAGACCTTTTACAAATGTCACAGGTTTGATCAAAGGCTCTGGGTTTGATCAGAATCCCGGTCAGAACAGATGTACAGGACAATTTGTTTGTGATAGACCAACGTAGTGCCACCTTCTTGTGGCAGGAAGTTACAGTCCCTGTAGAACGAGGTAGACATTGTTTTGCTTTACGGTAACCTTCACCCACACAAAATACACAAAGTCATCTTGATTGTCGGTGCTTTCAGCATTTATTATTGTTGTTGTTGTTGTTGTTGTTGTTGTTGTTGTTGTTATTGTTAGTAATATGAACTTAATATGTGTTTATGCTTTTATTTTCACTCAGTTGATTTTCCATTGAGGCTGGTTGGCGGCCAACACAACTGTTCTGGCAGAGTAGAGATCTACCATGGTGGCAGTTGGGGGACGGTGTGTGATGATAGCTGGCAAATGAATCATGCCCAGGTTGTGTGTAGACAGTTAGGCTGTGGAAGGGTTCTGTCAGCACCAGGGTCTGCACACTTCGGACAGGGTGTCGGGAGCATCTTGTTGGATGATGTCAAGTGTTCAGGCAATGAATCAAGGCTCTCAGAGTGCATCCATTCAGAGTTTGGAAGCCACAACTGTGCTCACCATGAAGATGCTGGTGTTGTTTGTGAAGGTAAATATATGGCATATAGTATGAACCCTGTAAATGTAGCATTATGAATGGAAGTGCTAGTATGTGGGTTGCCAACACTAAAGCTGAACTTAGGGTAACTTTCACCCACACAAAGTACTCACAGTCGCATGTCACAAAGTTGTCCTGATCGTCAGTGCTTTCAGCATTCTTATTATTATATTATTATTAATATATTAGTGTGGTTGCCTGAAGTGCAACACACTATTGTTATCTGCTCGAGTTTACAGAGTAACATTTAGCCAATGAGGAACCAGCATTTCCGTGATGTCATTTTTATGCAGCTTCCTCATTGGCTAAAAGCATTTTTTCTGCTTCCACATTTTCTAAATGTACGTATGACGTATGGTGACGTATGCAGTTTTTGTTGCTTCGTCATTGGTTAAATGTTACTCCAGAAAAAACAGAGGATTGGTCGAGCATCACATGACACTTTTGCTTTTTCCTTATTAAAATACTCTACCCTAAAGATACACTATAAACCTCATTGACTTAAATGGGGAGATGCAAAAACGGCAACCACACTTGTGTGTTTTCCCCTTCATCGACTTGAATGGGATTATGGGAAGATATAAAAACACACTTGTAGGTAATTCCTAGAATTGAATGTTTCCGAGTTTGCCAAGATAATGGAGAAATATCGAGCCAATGAGTAACCAGTATTCTCTGTGACATAAGTTTTATGCAGTCTCCTCATTGGCTGTTTTTTATTCAGATATAAGAAAACAGATGTATAAAATCTTTAAGGCTATAAGAAGAGTAATAACAACCAATCTCTCATTATGAAGCTTGAAACTTCCTCATTGGCTAAAAGTTCCTCTATCCACCAGTTTCCGCCAGAATTTACTGTAGATTTATTTGTGGGACACATCCGATATATAACAGCAGACAAACAAGCTCACATTGCGTCGCAGATGCAACCGCTGAGCTTGTAGATCACACTTGGCAGCGACGCCGGAAATGCCGCTGCGCAATGCACAATGGGACGTTGGAAACTTGTGGATACATTTTTTGCTACTTCCAAATTGGCTAAAGGGTCCTGCATAAAGTTGGTGATGTCATACTATTGAATTAATTCTCTTCACCGACTTAAATTAGATCAATTCTAAAGATAACACAGAATTCATTTGCAAATGTGACCCCTGCATATTACGGCAACCACACTCGCAATTTCGAAAATTGCATCTTTCTAGTCTAGTTATTGTGGGCTCACTGAAAGCGAGACCAGTATGTTCTCCCAAATCTTTATAGTAAGGTTATTACAGTACAAAGGCAGGGCCTTTAGCCAATGAGGGAGCAGCGTTCTTGACATCACCACCAACAATGCGACCTGATATAAATAGCACCCACATGAAATCTTTTGTAGTTTTTGAAATATTTAACTTTAAGCACCCAATGCATTTCCAATGGGAAATGAGTCTGGAGAGAGAGGAAAAGAGACCCATTCAAAATGTAGGAGTCTCAGAAGTAATGTTGGCGTGCCCGTTGGGTAGATCTTTATGCCCATACATGGTGTTCCATGCAAGCCCACACTGTTTCGCTGGAACAGTATTTCTAGTTATTATATTGTTATTACTAACTTGTAAATATGCTTTTATTTTCACTCAGTTGATTTTCCAGTGAGGCTGGTTGGCAACTGTTCTGGCAGAGTAGAGATCTACCATGGTGGCAGTTGGGGGACGGTGTGTGATGATCGCTGGCAACTGAATGATGCCCAGGTAGTGTGTACACTCTAAGAAAGGATTCTGTGACCGAGTAAATAGCACTATTAGAAAAAGTTATATTTACTCAATAAAATCACTGAATATCATGTATGTGATTGTTTGAGTAGGTCACACCAAACAAAATGAGTAAAAATCCAACTGTTCTTTTTGAGTTAGATGTACATATATTATTTGAGTTAATTTCATGAGAATAAATTAGTATTTGACCAACTGATTGTATTCATGAATTATACTCAATTTGTTTTGGTAATTTTCCTTCATAATATTTGAGTATGGAGTACTTATATGGATCAATTTAAAAAGACCCTTAATTATTATTCATTCCAACTTAATAATCTTTCATCTCTCACAACAACTTAAACAATTGAGTAGATTATGACTAAGATTCAAAATTGTACACAAGGGTTCATGGGAAAAAAAGGGTTCATGGGAAAATTCTACTGGAACATTCTGTCAACAAACAGCAGCAGCACACATCTTCTTCAACAAGAAACCTGGAGAGTGTTTGCAAATATTGGTAAGTAGATTTACTGTATCTTTGTGCATATAGGCTACACAAATGTATTGGGTATAACTTATGTTATTTACAAAGGTTTGCAGCTAGTTAAGGTTACAGTGAGAGGAATGTGCAAGCCCTCTAGTCATTGTGACTTTTTGCATTTATTACAAGCTATGCACAGCTGCATACAATGGTGTGTACAATGAAGATAAAATGCACAGGTATAGGCCTACATTATTATCTACATGTCTTCTTTTTTACTCTCTTCCCCTCATCTCTGTCTTCCAGGTTAGTGCAAAGTTCAGGATGATCACCACACTGAATCTTGAGCCAAAATGTATGGCAATGTTGGACTTCTATACCCCCAAACTACTGTCCATGTTCCAGTCCAAGAAGGGCAGTTTGGGCACAAATGAGTATTGTACTTCAGGTATGAAACTTTCATTTACTCTAACTGCTTTAATTATATTTCACCTGGCTAATGACAATAATTACTATATTAATTTATGCTAAACTCATCTTTATCCCCTGCAACTCTCTCTCTCCTGATTATTCATTTCTAAATGTATGTCTTAATAGCTACTAAGGCAGAGAGGAATCCCCAATCAACGAACACGAGAGGTCATCATCCGATGTCTCATCGACCATCTGGAAGAAGATAGTGTCAAGATCAAGGACTTTCAAGTTAGTAAAATAAATGTTTTGACGTTTTAATGTCATCGTGGATGAGACCATCACATGCAAAGGAACAGCATAGTGATGTCCAGAGAATGAGGTTGTGACATTGGCTGAATGGCTGTTGCATCCGTTGCATGTCTGGTCCAACTGATTAAAGATTATGCCCAGGGCTGCATGTGTGGAGACAGCTAGGATTGCTCAATGTGTGTCTGTGTGTCTTGTAACATTTAGCCTGAAAGTGAGCTCTAAACAATTATCTTCACAATGTGTGCAGGAAGGAAGCTGCTGGTGCACCTGTCAGAGTAGAAGAGAAGTTGACAGAGGAGGTGATGATGAAGATGAAGATCTACCTGCTGCAGAACCAAGAGAACTCAATGAATGAACCTACTGATGTAGGTATTGTGATTAAGGGCATCACTGCCCTCAACAATCTTGGGGGTCTGCTGCTATCTGTTGGGACTGTTCTATGCCTTTAATCTGAGATACCCCAAGAACCTCAGATATGGTCTTGAGATGTTCCAAAAAGTACTAGTTGAGTTGGATCCTGGACACCTTTCAGCCAAAGTTCAGAGACTGAAAAAATGTCTGCTTGCCGACTACTGTTCAGCAAGATGCTCTCAGAAAGTGGGTATAACCTACTGAAAGTGGATTTATTGTCAAAACAGCATTTTTGCAATGGTATTTGTTGCTGATAGTAATTAGTTAATGTAAAGTGTTTTGTTTCTGGTGCATTCGAGTCATAATGCAAACAGGTCAGTTTAGCATATAGACATTACACGTGTGCATAGTCAATATGTTTAAACGTTGAGCTACTGTAAATGCTTATTTATTATTTCATATTCCAAGTTGTGATTTTCTTTCATGCCAAATGGCCTCTGACTGTCTTTAATGTATTTTGTGGTTATGACTTACTGTTCATTTGATGGGCTTATTGTTCTTATGGTGCATAATGTTTGACAGACTGCTTACTTACAGTATGCACAGTTCAATTAGAGGTACTTATATACAGTATTGTGAACACACACTGCTCTTTAGTAAACAGAATTTTAAAAGTGTCAGGGATACCCCTTTCCTGATCATTATCTTTAAACATATTGTTTTTGCAGGCATTGTTGCATGTCATTTACATATACTAAAGTATGTTGAATGTTCATACTTGATGTGGTGTTACACTGGTCACAATTAGTTGATTAAAAACATAATTATCTGCATAATTATTTCATGTGTATTCATTTGACATCATGTACTCCTGGAGTAAAAGGTAAAGTAAATGAAAGTGGTAAATGGTACTATATGAATTAAATCAATAAAAGTAAATGAATAAAGTAAATGTGACATATTTGTTTTGTTAAATCATACTCTAATATTCAATTAGATCTACTTAATATTTCAATGTATTTACTTGTAGTCTTTTGTGGCATTGACTGAATAATTTAATTATATCTACTCAATTTCTTTAGGTCATTGTACTCAATTTTAGTTGTTAATAAGTACGTAAAAGTTTTGGTTACTTTTACTCAAATTAATTGAGTATCATCTACCTGATTTCATAACAGTAATATTTACTCAATATTTTTGAGTGTAAAAATGTTTCACCAATAAAATTGAGTAGAGCCTAGTTTTTGTTTTTAGAGTGTAGACAGTTAGGCTGTGGAAGGGCTCTGTCAGCACCAGGGTCTGCACACTTCGGACAGGGTGTCGGGAGCATCTTGTTGGATGAGGTCAGCTGTTCAGGCACTGAATCAAGGCTCTCAGATTGCAGCCACCAAGGGCTTGGAATGCACAACTGCAATCACCCTGAAGATGCTGGTGTTGTTTGTGCAGGTAATGACATATATGAACACTTATAACACATGTAAATGTAGCATTATGAATGGAAGTGTTAGTAGTATGTGGGTTGCCAACACTAAAGCTGAACTTACATTTACGTTAAGGATTTGTTTTAAAGCAATTTATTATAAATTATAATACATTTTATTTTTAACACACTTTATATTTGATACAAACCTCAAAGAGCTGCATTGGAAGATTTTTTTTACATAATAAAAACAATTAAATTAATAAAATGGTCATTTTATTGAGAGTAGGAAGGCTGATAATTCTAATTTGAAAAAAAATTATTGATGGGAATTTTGACACCAAATAAATGGGGCAAGGGCAAGATAAATATTTTTTGGTTCCAGTTCCAAACAGATTTTAGGGTTCTGAACCAATTCATTGTCAGTGGAAACACTTCGAGTTTGTTCAAAATAATGCGGGAAAGAAGAACTGAACGGGTTCAACCCAAGCCCCCAGAACCCTGGGCTAGAGTTGAAGTAAAAGGACATGGTGGCCAAAGCTGGAACTGCAAAAATACATGCACGAGCAAAAGAGTGCTCCGCCGGGGTCTACAATAGGGTTAAATGGACGTTGAGTGACGTTCTTGGCATAATTACGTCTCAACGTAAGTGAAATTGGCAAACTTTTGTTTGCCAATTTCCCCCACAATGCACCTGGATTTGCTTCTTCCGGGTTCTTCAAAACGTCACTGAGTACTTGCATTGAATTGAATACCTGGGGACGGGGCTATCCGCTCTCTATATTATATATAACTCTATGGTTCAACCCTGGTGGAAAAGAGACCTTTTAGAGGCCTGTGGAGTTTTATGAGTACTGCATACCAGTTGTCAAATGTCAACCACTAGGTGTCCTAACCGACACCAATATTGAAACGTAGGACCACCTCCAATCAATGCAGATGTACACATTTTGGGTTGAAATTGATGTTACTGTATATACTGTATATTGTATTCAGTATATACATTTAAATGCGGGTTTCAGCTTTAAGTATATTTATCTCACTGGGAATATTAACCATTTCCTTTTTAATTATTTTTTTGTCCCCTAGATTTTAAAAGTTACTCTATAAAGATTTTGCTACTTCCAAATTGGCTAAAGGGTCCTGCATATGTTGGTGATATCATACTATGGAATTAATTCTCCCTATCGACTTAAATGAGATCAATTCTACAGATAACACAGAAATAATTTGCAAATGTGACTCACATTATGGCAACTACACTCGCAATTTCAAAAATTGCATCTTTCTAGTCTAGTTATTATAATATTAATTATTATTATGAACTTGTAAATATGTGTTTATGCTTTTATTTTCACTCAGTTGATTTTCCAGTGAGGCTGGTTGGCGGCCAACACAACTGTTCTGGCAGAGTAGAGATCTACCATGGTGGCAGTTGGGGGACGGTGTGTGATGATCGCTGGCAACTGAATGATGCCCAGGTAGTGTGTAGACAGTTAGGCTGTGGAAGGGCTCTGTCAGCACCAGGGTCTGCACACTTCGGACAGGGTGTCGGGAGCATCTTGTTGGATGAGGTCAGCTGTTCAGGCACTGAATCAAGGCTCTCAGATTGCAGCCACCAAGGGCTTGGAATGCACAACTGCAATCACCCTGAAGATGCTGGTGTTGTTTGTGCAGGTAATGACATATATGAACACTTTAACACATGTAAATGTAGCATTATGAATGGAAGTGTTAGTAGTATGTGGGTTGCCAACACTAAGCTGAACTTACTTTTACTTTACGGATTTGTTTTAAAGCAATTTATAATGAATTATAATACATTTTATTTTTAACACACTTTTATATTTGATACAAATCTCAAAGTGCTACATTGGAAGATTTTTTTTTTAAATAATAAAAACAATTCAATTAATAAAATGTTCATTTTAATTCAGAGAGTAGGAAGGCTGATAATTTTAAAAAATATATTGATGGGAATTTTGACACAAAAGAAATGTGGCAAGGGCAAGAGAAGTACCGTATTTTCCGGACTATAAGGCGCACTTAAAAGCCTTTAATTTTCTCAAAAAACTACAGTGCGCCTTATAGTCCAGTGCGCCTTATATATGGATCATTCATTGACATTGACATTCCCTTTAGCACAGCTCCATCTGTTGGATGCATAACGCAGCGGTAGCGTCTATTATGTGCGCCTTATAGTCAGGTGCGCCTTATATATGAAAACAGTTTGAAAATAGACCATTCATTGACAGTGGGCCTTATAGTCAGGTGCGCCTTATAGTCCAGAAAATACTGTATTTATTGGTTCCAGTTCCAAACTCATTTTTAGGATTCTGAACCAATTCATTGTCAGTGGAAACACTCTGAATTGGGTCAAAATAATGCAGGAAAGAAGAACTGAACGGGTTCAACCCTGGTGGAAAAGAGACCTTTTAGAGGGCTGGGGAGTTTTATGAGTAATGCATACCAGTTGTCAACCAGTAGGTGTCCTAACCGGCACCAATATTGAAATGTAGGTGGACCACCTCCAATCAATGCAGATGTACATGTTTTGGGTTGAAAATGATGTTATATAGACTACTGTATAGTATACAGTAGTGTATACTTTTAAATACGGCTTTAAGCTTTAAGTATATTTATGTCACTGGGAATATTAACCATTTCCTTTTTTCTTTTCTCCCCCCCCCCTGGATTTTCAGGGGAAAATGTGACAGAATGAAACAGGGGGGATTCTTCAATGATGCCAAGAGTCCTAATATATGACTTCGATTTTTGATTTCTTTGATTCATATTTTTACTTAACAAAATCAGTGGGAATGTAATTAAATCTCTGTTTTGGAAACATTAAACAGAATCTACCTATTTTCTTTCCCCGACGCCAAAACCCTGGTCTATGATTTTCATCAATGTTGATATGATGACCACCTCTTTTTCCCAGTGGTTTTAAAACACTGTTATAAAATGTTCTCTTTCTTTACATATTTTCTTTTTTTATTGATCTGTACATTTTTGCAACCATGCATTGCCTTATGGTGCCGGCATATTTTACTGTGTATGTTTTTTGGGCTTGGTGCAGCAGCAGCGAGCACACCATAGATGTTCTCACTATTTATTATATTATCTTCCAATAAAATCCCACCTGTGTGAACTGAGCGGTGGTCGTGGAGGCTGCACAACAGTGTGTCCCAGTGTGTCCCAGTGTGTGTGTGTGTGTGTGTGTGTGTGTGTGTGTGTGTGTGTGTGTGTGTGTGTGTGTGTGTGTGTGTGTGTGTGTGTGTGTGTGTGTGTCTGTCTGTGCAGTTGATGCTCAGGCTAGACCCCACAGCGGGGACGGGCCTCCATTCCGAAACACCACCATTCCGAAACCCCACCATTCCGAAACACCACCATTCCGAAACACCTCCATTCCGAAACCCCACCATTCCGAAATTTTAATCATTTTAACTTCCACCCACCTCCACCCACTTTACCTCAACCACGTTCACCCCCCCACCCACCTCCAACCACTTTCCCCCTCCTCCACTCACTTCCTCCCACCTCCTCCCACTTTCACTCACCTCCACCCACCCACCTCCACCAACTTTAACCTAGCCACCTCTACCCAATTTCACCCACCTCCACCAACTTTAACCCAGCCACCTCTACCCACTTTCACCCAACTCCACCCACTTTCTCCCACATCCACCCACTTTGGCCCCCCCACCTCCGCCCACTTTCACCCGACTCCAAGGGGCAGGAAAGTGGGTGGAGTTGGGGGAAAGTGAATAGAGCTGGGTGAAAGTAGGTGGAGGTTGATGGAGTGGATGGAGGTGGGTGAAATTGAGCGGAGGTAGGTGGGGGTGGCTGAAACTGGTTGGATGTGGGTGAAAATGTGTGGAGGTGGGTGGGGATGGGTGAAAATGGTTGGAGGTGAGGAAAATGGGTGGATGTGAGTGAAAGTAGGTGGAGGTGTGTGGAGGTGGGTGAAAGCGGGTGGAGATGGGTGGGGTGGCTGAAGGGATCTGGATGGAGGTAGGTGAAAGTTAGTGGAGGTGGGTGGGGCTGGGTGAAACTTGGTGGATGTGGGTACAGGTGGGGGTGGAGGTGGGTGGGGTGGATGGAGGTGGGTGGGTGGGGTAGGTGAAAGTGGGTAGAGGTGGGTGGAAGTGGGTGGAGATGGGTGGAGTTGGGTGAAATTGGGTGGAGGTTGAGAGTGGGTGGAGGTGGGTGAAAGTGGGTGGAGGTTGGTGGGGCTGGATGGAGGTGGGTGAAAATGAAACTGCATATTCGGAATGGTGGTGTTTCTGATTTTCGGAATGGTGGGGTCTTATAGAACAATGGGAAACCCCACCATTCCGAATAATGGAAGTCAATCTTCGGAATGGTGGGGTTTCGGAATGGAGGTGTGTACCCGTATGTTACTCAGGCTACATACACACATATACATATATACACGGATTGACGGATACACACACGGCCATGCTATGGAGCGGTCTACCACCGCAACCCCAATCAAACTGTTAGAAATCCAGCTTACTGTGGACTGTATGCTTGTACCACTTTAAAATGTTTTATTGATTTTTGAGCGGTGGTTACACCGTCTCCTATACGTGGCCGTGTGTGTATGCGTGCGTGTGTGTGTGTGTGTGTGCGTGTGTGTCTGTATGTAGCCTGCAGGCCTGCAGTACCTTTTATGACCACACATGTTAAGGGAGGGGCGCTGTTGTTCAGGCCAGGCCAGACCAGGCACACACACACACACACACACACACACGCGCACACACACAGGGGGGAAGGGGGGGGGGGGGGGGGGGGGGGTAAACCACCGCTCAGTTCACACGGGTGTGATTTTAAATATAATAAGTAATTTAAACACCCCAAAAAGTCTAAGGGAAATTCAAAGTTATTTTCATCTGAAACCCTTTTTCTTTCACTTGTTAGCAAGCATGGTACTTCAGCATGCATTAACTTACAGACTCCACTTAAACTTTAAAATGATGAGGCATATTATGACTTCTATTGCAGTCATGTTTATATCACTTTTATACTTTTTGAGATGTGGATCTCAGTCTTTTCAGCTTTGTGATGTATACATTTTGAGTAAAGACAATTAATATCTACTTATGACCCTCTGCACTCTAGCAATTAGTGCACCAGCCACCTGCTATAACTAGCCTATCAGTCATTGGTTTGATTGATTGAAGAGCATATTAGCAGTTTGCAATAGAAAAAAGGACAGTTTCATGACAGCACAAATCTGGTACAAGGTCAGCTGAAAGGAGATCCTAGTAAGCTTTACAGCTTATTTATACAGGAACCACTTTATATATCTCATAACATTGAAAGACAGACGGATAGAACATTCAAGGTTCAAGGTTGTACTTTATTGTTATGTCTTTTGTACAGGTACATAAGAGTAAAATTTGTTCCTTCAGACAATGCAGTGGTATTATCAAAATAACAGCAAAGATATAATAACAGCAAACCACATCTAAAGGTAACAATACTAATCTAAAAGGGGTAATAATAATAATAAGATGTAGAAAGATGTAATGTAAAGTAAATAATAAAGAACATAGTACTTTACATAGGATAACATCAATTACAAAAGCAGAAAAATTGCTGCTTGGTAATTTTCCAACCCTTTTTTCTTTCACCTTTTGGCAATCATGCAACTTCAATATGCTTTAATGTACAGACTCCATTTCAACGTAAAAATGTAGGGCTATCTTAGGGCTTGAATCGCTGTTATACAATTTTTTTTATTACCTTTAGATGTTTAAAGCTATCCCTCTTCAAACAGCGTGGTATTTTCAGCTCAGTGAATGCATTAAAGGAACACTCCACTCAACCTTTTGCTCACCAACATGTAAGGTTATCAGTGGTAGAAAGTACAGTAACAAAGACCATTAAAGGACAACACAAGGGTTCATATTTTATATTGTAATTAGAGAAAAGAAAAAGTGAGTGTTAAAATGTTTTAATTTGCTTCGTTCTATTGTTTTACCGTGTTTACCATGCTAAAATGTGGGGCATGCGTATGCATGGGGGCATGTGTACAAGTGGCTAAATATGTCTTTTTAGACACAATAAGCAAGCAGTTTCTTTATTGCTATTCACAGTAACACTTCCAGCCCCCACAAGTCACATCCAACCATGAAAGGTTGCGTTGTATCTTGGGAATGGGCTTATTCTGTGTAAAATGACATATTTAGCCACTTGTACGCATGCCCCCAACCACTGAAATAAGAATCTGTAAAACAATAGAAAGAAGTAAATGAAATAATTTGAACACTCATCTTTTATATTCTTTAATTACAATCTAAAATATGAACCCTTGTTGTAAAAAACTAAAGTTGTCCTTTAATTGCATGCCCTCTCGATAAGTAGAAGTTGGAGTAGACGACGGCATGGTTGTATAGAAAAAAGAATGGTATTTTCCATGTATTCAAAGTAGACAACGAGTGAATTTCTATAAACCAATCATTAAAACAAATCCTGGGGTCCAGAATACTGTAGGTATTCATGTTGAACCTGCCTTTTATCTCTTTTTCCTTCTGATTCTTCTGGGATCTCCATTAGTTTTACTGCTGGCAGGAATGGAAGGTGCATGAATTCTCCAGAGCTAGTGAATAAGGAGAAAATTACATTTAGTGTATTTCTCTGTGTATTAGCTATTTTCAATATTATGTTTTAAAAATAATAAATGAAAAAAGGAATGGTTTACCGGTGATGCAACATGTTGTGAGCTTTGAAAGATTGTGAAAAATTTGGAATAACTTTTTAAAACGTTAAATAACACAGATCTTCTCTTATTGGGGTCCCTGTGGTGGCACAACATCTTTCCAGATGGGTGTCTTTGGCCCAATACAGTATGGGAATAGATCTTTCACTAAGCCCCTCCCACTAACTGCGATGATTGGACCACAGCGTAGCAAAACACTTCCTCTTACAAGTTGGCCCCTCCTCCCATTGGATCCCATGTTATTTAGCCTTATTTCAGATGATGATTAGCGGTATTAATATGAAAAACATTTATATTACAATAACGCCATGTTGAAACTTTGCTGCAAAAGTGATTCTGGTACCCAGAACGTTTGATGGTAGCATTTTTTTTATTTTGTATTATTATATTCCTTTTCCGAAGCCAAAATCTGACTTGGAAAAGTGCATGCTGTGGATTAAGTTATGTGGCAGACGTCACCACACATTTCACGCCAGAGATATCAAATGTTTTATAGAATTATAAGCAATTCACATGTTAAGACACATGTAGCCTTCATTTTAAGCAGTTTATACTTTTTTTTAGCTGTTGTGTAATGGAGAAACACCACACCAAAAGGACGGTTGGTATCTCATCTGTAGGCTACTAAGTTTGAAGCTCAACACATACATCCCATGGATAAAGAAAAGTGTTACATTCACTTGTAGATATATATTTATTAAGAGCTGCTAAAATTGTGTTTGCCTGGCTCCAGCCCATAGACCCGCCCAGAAATCAGGCTAGCTATTTGTAGTCTTGCTTACCCTGCGTCCTGTGGTACACAAAACTATGTCCCATGATAATGCAGTTAAACAGAGTTGATTAATCTGAGATGAAGTAAATCCATACTGCTTCTTGATAAACACATAAGTGTATATTGTTTGTTAAAATGTCATGCACATATTTTCCCAGTACATATGACAGGACTTGATGAAACTCACATGCCGCCCAGGTGATGTCCTATATAACACTAATCATTATTATGACATGAATCGTCATCCAAACGATAAACTGATAAAGTCAGTGATGTTGGCATGCATCTACCTGGCTATACAACAGAGAAATCAAATAAGTTGTAGTGCATCATAAACTAAATCAGTGGGACTCCATAGACCATAATAACAACCCAATTAATTTCTTTAAAATATATTTGGCATAGTTTATTCTAGACTATAGTGGGAAATACAACAGCATGTTACCTGTTCATTCAGCCTTATATTCCTTAATCAACATAACAATGCAACATATTTGTAGTCATGGGTCATGGTGTTTTAGGCGATACAGTGTATTCATATCGGTCTGAGTCGTGTAAATAGTGTAAAACGGCTCTGTGTAGCAGCCATACAGGGAATGGAATGGTCCAGCAGCCAGAGATAGCCTATCAAATGTTTTCCCTGTATTATAAACACAGTTGTTTTTGGAGCTGTGTGGAACACAAGCTCCCTATACGTGGCCGTGTGTGTGGGTCTGTCTCCGTGTCTGTCTGTCTGTCTGTCTGTAGCCTACAGGACCTTTTGTGACCACACGAGGGCGCTGTTGTTCAGGCCAGGCACACACACACACACACACACACACACACACACACACACACACACACACACACACACACACACACACACAGCTCCACTTCGAACAGAGGTTCGATTTTTGTTTTAATGCACACATGCACACATTTTCCCAGTGCATGCCAGGCCTTATTGACGGATTTGGAAGAGATCTCGAAGCTCTGGGTCCAAAACTGAATTAATATTTAATGTGTAAAATCCATGATATTTACATTAAAGTCAATGAGGCAGCTGGAAAACTGTCCGAGGTGGCGCGGGAGAGGGGAGAGGGGCGGGGCTTAGCGAAAGGTCTATTAAAAGTATATAACTTGTGTGTAGTTTGAAAATGAAGTAATCTCTGTCAGTTCTTCATCCATACTGTAATACCAACCTGAGGCAGTGTGAGCACACTCCCTGAGGGAGTTCATGGCAGTCATGTAGTCAGGTCCCAGGAATCCCTCAAAGCTTGTACCAGCTGGTACCTTCTGGAGGCACTTGGTGCTGCTCTTGAAAAGAGCTCCTTCACCCTGGAACATTCTGAACGAGGGATTGGTGCCGGAGGCACCAAACTTGGCCTGGACAGAAACAGTGAGCAGGTTAGTCTTTTCTATACATTTCAATCATGTGTAGGCACTACTTTTCTTTTCTTTTAATTCTTTAGGGTGAAATCTATCACTATAGAAATCCATGCCATAAAGTAAAGTTGTGTTATATATAAAGATATACATCCGGCGTATTCACCGTACATTACATCTATAACTATTCATTTAGCGAATGTCTGTCCGCCGTCTGTCTGCAGTACTCTGATGTCCCTGGACATGGAACACCATATATGGTTAAAAAGATCTGCTCCCAACCGGTACTCCAACATTACTTCTGAGACTCCTACATTCAATCCCTCAGATACTGTGCACACCCCTGTGCACCCCCCCTTTCGGGCACAGGACTAGTTTATATGCATTGTTAATTAATATGGTGTGTCTCGTCTAAATAAACAAATAAAGTAAATGTAAAGTAAATCAACATTTGCAAAACGTTTCAAAAACAGCCAGGCAAACAGTGAGAGCTCAAAGATGAGCTCTGCCAGGAGTGCTGCCACCGACCTGCAGGGAGACCAGCACCGACACCACCTTATCACGTGTTTCTGGACGGGTCACCACAGCGTGAGCGGGGACCTTGGCCAGGTTGCATGAGGCGTACTTAGAGATTTCGACGGGCTGATCAGGCTGATTAGGACAGATCAGCCTGTAGTTTTCAGCATGGACATTCACGCCTTGAGAAGAGAAAGGAAACGCAAGGTACATCATAGGGTTAGGGTCAAGTGAAAAAGTTCATATCAATCTCTGGAGGGGGGCTGTAATTGGTAAAGAGAAAAAAAAAAGATTTTATTAAAAATCACACCCGTGTGAAGTGGAGCTGTGTGTGTGTGTGTGTGTGTGTGTGTGTGTGTGTGTGTGTGTGTGTGTGTGTGTGTGTGTGTGTGTGTGTGTGTGTGTGTGTGTGTGGATCATGTGTACCGTTTTTTGTGACATTTGAAGAAAATATGTAGGAAAAGGAGCAAAAAGTGTGTTTTGGAGAAAATTCAAGATGGCGGAAAATCTATCATGGCGCAAATGGGCGTGGCCTATATGGGGAGATGCGTCATGACCCAAGGAATCCAGGGAAAAAATATTTTTAATTTTCCGACCTACGGTTCAAGAGTTACAGGCCAAAACGTAAAGTGGGGTGTTATGGCGCCACCATGCGGCCAAATGACACAATTATTTTTTATTTAATCCTTGAAATCATTATGAACCTCCTCTCCAAGTCTTGAAACTCTAGCCCCTATGGTTTGCGAGAGACAAATAATTGAATGTGAGTTTTTGCGATTCCCATTATAAGTCAATGGGGAAAATTAATTCACTAATAAATTAATATCAATTAAACTATAGAACCTTTCTCTTAGAAAAGTAATAGCCCACGATTCCCGAGTAAGCCGGTCGATTTGACATATGGCGCGAGTGTGTGGTGGCAAAACTGTGGGACTAGTGGCGTGCCGAAGTTTAGGAAGTTCAGGCTACATACACACAGACACACACACAGACAGACAGACAGACAGACACACACACAGACCCACACAGCCACGTATAGGGAGCCTGTGTTTCACACAGCTCCAAAAATATATTTATTGATATATTGTGCCAGTTTAACCACTTTAAGCCTGACCGTCCCTGTGTGTCATTATTGTCAAAAATAAAAAATGTAAAAACATATATTTTTGAACATTTTCAAGAATAACAAATATAGCAGATCTACAAGGCTATGTCTATTTGGGATGGAACGGTTTCCTTGGCATGGAGCTGTTTAGGAGAATCCCTGCGAACCAGAGAGAATGTGGGGAGTAGAGCTCTTACCATCACTGTTTTCTGCGACAGTGGTGTGTTTGACGAAGGCAACATCTCCAGCACCCTCAGCAAGACATCTATGGCATTAACAATAGAAAGGAATGCAATGTATTAAAGCTCTATTATGACTTTTATTTTATTTTATCCAGTCTGTATGCTTAATGTGTGTGCACGTAACTAAAATCTGCATGTCCCATGACAACAGCTGTCACTGTTGAGGTGTCAATGCTGTCTGAGAGATTTGATTGCGATCAGAGGAGATCGTACCTAGTCCGTTGATCAATCAGTACTTTGATGTAAACTTCTCTTGATATATTGTAACTCTTCCTGACTTTAAGGGGTGTCACATATCTCACTTTGCAGTCTGTCTGTACTCCCTGACATTTATATTGGACCTGTATTTATAGTGACTGTATTCTATGCTAAGAAATTGAGTATACATAACGTGCGTAAGGCGGAGTTAGGGCGGAGTATTGCTCCAGATGACGTATTTCCGGCCGCCATGTTTGAGGGACGTCACTTATAATAATAATAATAACAAGTGCACTACAACGTTTACAATAGGCTACATATAACCTATCATGACGATACTATTACTGTGTGTAATATTGAGATAGATTGTAGGCTACAACATTTATCATCAAAATAAACCATATCAAAGTGTGCAGGACATTTCTCTCTCAAAAGTCAAAATAACAACCTTCCTATTTCTAATCCTGGTAAACATCATCTGTCTGACAGACAGCGTCCATGTTCAGCCGGGCCAGATCTTTTCTCTTTTGTAAAACAAAACCGTTTGCTCAATCTCATTGCAGGCTTAGCCTATTATATATTCAATATAGGCTATATATATATTTTTTTTTAATGCCAGATTTACTGGCCGCAACGCGGCTGCAACCTCCCGTGTAATATGCGTTAGCCGACACTTCAGTTGACGCTGCCTCTTGACGCTGATCATCCCAGACTGAGAGAGATCATCATGGTCAAGCTAGCATCACTTTGCATTGAGAGAGAGCATGATGAGCTCTCTCTCTCTCAGCACTTACACGAATGTAACTCTATCAATCAGAACATCATGGTCAAGCTAGCATCACTTTGCATTGAGAGAGAGAGCGTGGTACACTCTCTCTCTCAGCATTAAATGAATGTAACTCTATCAATCAGAGAGAGTGACAGAGAGAGAGAGAGAGAGAGAGAGAGAGAGAGAGAGAGAGAGAGAGAGAGAGAGAAGGTGCAGCAGGAGACGTTGCATTGCCGATTAAAATATAAACTCTTTAGGCCTAAACCTAGCTATTTATTAAACCACAATCGAATGTTGTTTACTTGCATAACGGGGACACTTTTTTTAATTGTATTTTATATTTAGTCACTGGAAAATGTTTCAACATCTGATCTCTCAGTGCTGTTGCCTCAAGTTGGAAATGAGAACATATTAATGCTTCAGTGCACTTGTTAAGCACCAACAATGCAACACTGTCCACCTATTACTAAATTAGAGTGACAGACACCCAAGTTAGAGATAGGAGAAGAGTGATCTAAGCCACACACACTCAGCTCTTGTGGAAATCTCCAATTCTGGTCTTCTGTTGTCATTTTTTTTTTCTCCAGTCGGCCTTTTGCTCCGTTTTGTCTTAATTGAATTAATTGTTTTGTAGATACCTGCTGTGGCCAGGGGCGCCCGCTGGCCTGGTGGTCAAGGCGCATACCACATACTACGCTATGATGCCTGCTGGCGTCGCCGGTTCGATTCCCGATCCGGACGACCTTTGCCACATGTCATTCCCCATCTCTCTCCCCATTGACTGTCAGTCTACTGTCCTATCAAATAAAGGCATAAAAAGCCCAAAAACAAATCTTAAAAAAAAAAAAAAAAAAAGATACCTGCTGTGGCCATCTGTTATTTGATTGATTGAATACTTTAGTCAGTACACATGTACACAAATGTACACAGCTAGCCTACACACCACCTCACCGACAAGAAGCAACTACAGCCAGTCTTTTTTTTTTTTTTTTGACTGGTCCCCCTCGGCAATGGCGGCCGAAGTGGGCGGAGTTAACTCCAAATCGGCACGTGAAACGTCATACGCTTACTGTCTATTCTGCGGTCCCACCGTGAGGTGGTCAGGCCTGGCTGTCTCCTGTATCCTGCATTTTTGTTTTTTATGCTGTATGCTATCTTTTGGACTTGTTCTGTGATGCCTCCTGAATAAATGCTGCAAGGATCTTCTACCTCATCATCTTCTCGGAATCTATATTCTTTATATTTTAGTTAAGGTTCTATATTTCTTTTATTTATATTTAGAGTGAATTTCTTATTTATCAGGGGAGTCCCCAGTTAAAATATGGTTATTTTGGGGGTCGCAGCCAGAAAAGGTTGAGAACCACTGATCTAGACCAGGCCCATTGCAAGCTGCTGTACTCTGTCCTCTACCCTGAGCCATCCCACCCTAGCATAATGAGCAGGGTGGTGGTGTTAGGTGAAGTTAGACGAGTGCTTCTGCTCAGTGTGTATTCCTACTGACCATTGAGGAGTTCTGTACAAAAAACGTTGACTTTTTTGATTACTCTAGTTGCCAATTTTTTACTGGAAGATTTGAACGTAAAATACAACTCAGGTAGGTAATTTTGTTTATTCCTGTGATAACAGTGTCCCCCACTTTGACTGTGAAGCCATCTGCCTTGCAGAGACCATTTAATGGAATTAATCCAGAACACAAGCAGATTGCTGTGATTTAAAGTTATCTAGAACCAGCACTATGTGCGTCATAATTCCAGTAGGGGCGAGATCATCCTACAACCTACGACCCGGTTGCGACCTGGTTGGTAAATCTGTATCATTATAGTTTTATTCCAAGGCAACATCTGCTCTTTAATGCACGAGAGGGAGAGGGCTCAAGATTGCACTTATAACACAGGGGTTGTGCAGTCTTCTCTGAAAGGCAATGGCATCTGGCACGGTGATTGGTTATATTATTGTAATGCCCAAACCACACCTATGCATAATGTCACAGGTAGCGCAGGTGTTTTTAGGGATATAGCAGGTGTCCAAAATAGTAACTTATCTGCGAGACAGCCAACAAGAACAAATTGCAGTCACAAGCTGATTTCATGTCGTTCACATTAGGAACAGTAAAGACCCTAGTATGCTTCCTTGCGGAACACCACAGCGCACTGGTAGGAACAAGGACAGGGTTTCCGTTCACCTCCACCACCTGTTCTCTCCCCTCCAAATAGGAGATACATTTTTTCTTTGTTTTTTACAGAAAGAAAGGGTAAAACATTTGTATTATTTCAGCATGACTATACAGGTCATAGGCCCCTGCAGTACCTGAAGGCCCCGGCATAGCCGTAGTAGCGCTCATCACCGTTGGGTTGGCATTTGGCACTGCCATCATCACTGCCAATACACTGCTGACACATTGAAGAGCCTTCAGGAGATCCAGGAGCACAACCACTACTGAAGAACTCAGCTTAAAGAGAGGAGACACTCAGTCAGTGGTCAATCAATCACTGTCTCACAATTTAACATTCTATAAAGAAATCTCTAGCAAACTCATTCAATGTAAAACCTAGTTCCCTGAAAAGTATTCAGACATTCAGAGTCAGACAAGCATTCATCATGAATCAGTCTCTAGTGGACCTGTAAACAAGCACACATGACATGATTAACAGCATCTCTAGTGAGTTTGTTTAATTAATTAATTTACTGAGTAAGCAAGTAATACATTAATTTAGGTACAGTAAGTGATATCTTTTGGGTAAAACAAAGTGTTTTTTGTTAAAAGGTTAAACACTATATTCTGATAGTGTTTGTTCAGTAAAATTTAGGGGTCTATTCAAATTCATCAATAACATCAGATGTATTATTATTGCTTGATGCAATCAGTTGCTAATCAGAAAGTAGCTTTCACAACTATCTCTGCATCGTGGTGTACAACAGTATGTTCACACTTTTAGTGAGATGCTTACTAGATGTCACATCACTGTGGGCGATATGAGCACCCTGGAAGGATTTATAAATGTACCCTATTTAAGTAAGCAAGCATGAGGCAGCTTCATACAGTATGCAAGTACACCCTCTGGACATGACACTAGCATGTCATAGGGACTCAACCCCAATCCAAACCCATGATGCTAAGTACCATGCAAGCAGGGAGGCATTGGGTAGCATTTTTAGTCTTTTGTTTGACTCGGCTGGGGATTGAACCCTGACTTCCCAGTCACAGGGCAGACACTCTAACCACAAGGCCACTAACCTATAAAAACTTTTTGGCATCTTTAAAGTGTTAGTTCAGCTATTTTTGACATAAAGGTGTGTTAAATACTTGCCATTAAAATAGTGGTTACAAATGTATTAATTGATTACCAGAGTCCCATGGTCAGAGTTCTGGTCAGTTTTAGATGAATATTAAGTAGTTCCAATGGGGTGGGGGCCATTTGGCGTGGCCCAATCATTTAAAATAGATTAATCCATAAAACTAGCGTCATTTGTATTGTTGGCCTATTTCTACCATATAGAGCGAGGTTTCGTTCTGATCAGCTGACTGCAAAGCACCTTGTTTTGTGGAAATACGTTGCAGCGGCGTAGTGATACTGGACACAAAAAAATAGTACCATGTGACAGAGGGGTCAAAGTTGAACGAAAGTGGGTCTATTTGGTAGAAATAGGTCAACAATACAAATGACGCTAGTTTTGTGGATTCATCTATTTTTAATGATTGGGCCATGAGCCCCTGCCAAATCACTGGAACTACTTTATATGCATCTAAAACTGACCAGAACTCTGACCACGGGACTCTGGTAATGGATTAATACATTTGTAACCACTATTTTAATGGCAAGTATTTCACACAGCTTTAAGTCAAAACTAGCTGAACTAACACTTTAAATTGTGCACTAAGATGAGAGAGCAAGAGCAAGAGAGTATGTAGGTAACAATTCCACAACTGCTTACTGTAGCTACAGTTGCCAACACGTTTATGGATGTGGCTCATGGGGATGTTCCAGCCTGCAGTTTTGCCACGGCCAGTGTGGCAGGACTTCTTGCCCTTCAGGTTGGCCCAGGTCACCCCAGACATACCCTTCACCACGGCTACAGCGTAGTAAGAGGAGGCTGATACTGTGGGTGAAGGATTAGACAGACTAATGTTAGCCAAAGAAACATGTGGTGCAAAAGGTTGTTTAGTTATTACTTATTACAAACTATAGACTGTGACCTCAAGGTTGTGCTAGCTAGAGAAAGGCCACGAGGTCACTAAAGGGTTCATCCTCCATGGAGCATTAGGGTGCACAGTAAATTATATATTTTAGGACAGACTGTCATTAGTAGCTTCACTACAAAATACATAAATAAAGTAGTAGTAGAGAAAGGTGTAAACTACAGTACTTACCACCATTGTTGGTACTGCATTGTCCTGTCAGGATGGCCAGAGATGTAAACAATATTATTGTTGACATAGAATAGAATCATATTAGTTTACAGTAGAGAATAGAGAATCATAGTATACACAATCTAGTATATAGAGAATCATTAGTATACATAGTATAATATGTGTCACACTGGTTTTCCTGGACTTCAGTTTCACCTTTAACAGCCATCATCACACAAACCCTGACAGACCAACTGTCACTACTTGGACTTGGGAACTGGGTGTTTTGACAAAAATTGGTAAGGCTGATGGAGTTAATACATTTAAACTGATGATTTTACAGTGTAGATTGGGGTCCCAAGAGAGAAAGATACCTAATGCATATCAAACTGAAGGTCCTTGAAATGAAAAAGATGAAAAATGTAAATCTTGAAAGTGTTCATGGCCTATCTATCTAACTGCTGAACGTGGCAGCCAATCAATCAATTTTGTCTGGCTGGGTCAATCGAATTGAACCAACGTAGCATACTTTAAAGGTAGGGTAAGTGATATGTTTTGGTTAAAACAAAAAGTGTTTTGTTAAAAACATTTAAAAACATAATATTATATTCTGATAGTAATCATTGAGAGTGTTTGTTCAGTAACAGAGGTCTCCCCATCTCTGCAGCTCTTTTAACAAAGAGAAACTATATTTTCAGGTGAGTTGCAAAATTCAGGAAAGAGTAGGCCTACCCATTTATCAGCTTAGATTTTATAGTGTTCCATTTCCAATTTTGTCGGCTCATCATTTCTTTGTGTCATCACTTCCAAATCCACTTTTTTTAAATCTGTATGTGAATTCACTTTGCATCCTAACCTGAAAATGCATTTTCTGTTTAATAAAGAGCTGGAGAGACACAGAGACTCTTGTTAATGAACATTCACTCTATAATGAGTACTATCAGAATATAGAGTCATTTAACACTTATAAAAAGAAAAGATAAAGTTATCTTCATCATACTGCTCCACCGTGGCAGGTATAAGATGTGTTACCTTCATCATACTGCTCCACCATAGCAGGGACAAGACCACATTTTCCAGCTGTGTAGACATGTCCTCCGTCCAGGGCCATGGCATCTGCCTCGTTCCTCTAGGAAGCAGACAGGAGAATGCAGTCATTAGGATTCTTTATGTGTTTATGTTACTCTAGGACAGGGGTGTCCAAAGTGCGGCCCGGGGGCCAAATGTGGCCCGATGACAAGTTTTATACGGCCCTCGGCTTCATTCCTAAATTGTACTATAAACGTCCCTCCAGCACCGTCAAACAAGAATATTCTATTGTATAATTTGTCAGGATTCCTTGTTGTCTCATTCTGAAGGGGTCAAAGAAAGGCTATTTTATCTTGCACGTCCGGTTACATTTGGTAATGTGAGTTACAGTATTTGTGTTTTGTTCAGAGTACACACCTGACAAAAGACCACCGATATTAAATATTGATAGTAGTTAGATAAAATGTTTTAATTGGGTTGCATATGTATGTGACTGTGTTATGGTCCGACCAAAAAGTACATTTTGTCAGGAGATACTTAGTCGGCCCTTGGGAGTTTTAATATTTTCTTTGAAAAAGGTTTGGACACCCCTGCTCTAGGAAGCTGATCTGAGGCCATGGTTCTCAGCAGGAAACCGATGGATTGTACACTCCAAGTAGGGAATGAGACTTTGCCCCAGGTGAAGGAGTTTAAGTATCTCTGTGTCCCTTTCACCAACCCCATCTAGGGTACAGGCACTGAAGACGCGGAGGAGAGAACACGCCCCCAGCGCCCACAGCGTCCTCAGCGGGAATCCAACCCAGGACTGCTGTTTATATTTCTGTCTAATAAAGTATTCAATCAAAAATATTACAATAATACTATGTTTACCAGTATCTTCTTCACACAGTCCTCCACTGTGGGGGCGGTCTGACATTTAATCCGGGTGGCGCCATCCTCCATGTCGCTGTCGCTCCACGAGTGGCAAGTGTCATTCTGATCCTGTCCCACAGCACACCATGTGATGCCACTTGAAGTGGCATCAGTTGACTCTGGAAAGCAAAGAAAAAGGGAAACAATCAAACACAGTGTGGTCGGACCAATGCAAATTGTGGGTTGCAGCCGTTAAGACCAGATGTATATGCAGTGTGTGGAGTAGCAAGAATTTGAAGATAATTCCAGATGGTGGAAAACGCAATGGTGAAAATATAGGTTGCATCATGAACCGAGGAATCCAGGGGAAAATAAATGATGAGACTACGACCTGCGGTTGTCGTGTGTGTCTACAGTACACTTACTTTTGTTCAGGGAACGGATGATGCTCATGTACTCAGCGCCCAGATACACAAAGGCATCAGTGCCAGTTGGCAGCTTCACCAGGTTCTTTGTGGAGTCCTTGAACATCAGGTTCTTGCCCCCGGACGCATAATAGGAGAACAAGTCAAACACCTGCAAGGCACACACAGCAATGCAATAGTTATTTATCGATGATTGTGTCTCTGGGTTATTTAAGATTAAGATTCAGAATATGCGAAGAAAATGTTGAAGAAAACATGAAAATTGTAGATAGTAATGCTTTGCTATTATATGAAGCCAGATCTACAAGCTCTTCTCTATCTGTAATATCTGCATCAATTAACACAGCGGTTCCCAACATGTGGGCAGGGGCCCACTGGTGGGCTGTGATATTGCAAGTGGGCCCCCCAAATAAATGATTTTATGATAATATTACAATTTAATTAAAATTCAAAAGAATATCTATGTAAAAAAGTCATGTACGTTTTTCCTTTAAAACCACAAGTTTTCATTGTGATACCGATCAAATATCTTATGTTATAATTCCATTGAGCCAAACTCGGATCACATCTGGAGCGTGTAGTTTGTGCAATTAATTCACATTCATTTAACGGCTGTTTGTGTCAAGAGTAAATCCACACAGAACGCAGATATTACGCAGGGATACATTTCAAGTCCCGTTACAGACTTTAAACAGGGAGAGAGACCGCCTCTCTCTCCCTGTTTCCTGTCTGTCTCCACTAAATTCTATCAATAAAGGCATAAAAGCAACAACAACAAAAGTCCCCCACTTTTTTTCTTTTTTTTTTTGACTAGACTGGCATTTTTTTTTTTTTTACTAAATTTTTATCCCACGATTTTTGTAACCCATTTTTTCACCCGGTGCCAATTGCCTAAGCTGTGATCCTGGGCTCTACTCTCCCTCTGCCAACCTGGGGAGGGCCCCGAACTGAGCTCATGCTTCCTTCAATGCATGAGGAGTGAGCAGGCCGCTTCTTATCACCTGACAGGGGGAGCTTCCCCGGTTGGACGTAGCGCGTGGAAGGAACACGTTATTCCAACCAGTTCCATTCCCCTCCATCAGGCGCCCCGGCTGGCCAGGGGGAGGCTTTATAGAGACCAGGATTACTGCATGTTTTTGTGAGGTTATCTACCCTAGGAGACACGGGGAGAACATGCAAACTCCACACAGAAAGGCCCTTTTGCCAACCCCACCTAGGGTGTGGGCACTGATGACGCGGAGGAGGGAATATGCCCCCAGCACCCACAGTGTCCCCCGGCGGGAATCGAACCCAGGACCTTCTAGCTGTGAGGCGACAGCACTACTGACTGCGCCACCGTGCCCCCTAGACTGGCATTTTGAGCTGCGTTTCAAGTAGGGTTGGGACGATATGAAAATTTCATATCACGATTATTGTGACCAAAGAAATGTTGACTTATGATGTTATCGTAATAATCAAAATATCCCCAACATCCATTATCATGGGGTGGAACATTTGCCAAGAAATAGCAGATCGGCTATTTTTTGGAAAAGAGATTGGTAGTACGTACAGTATGTTATAAGTACGTTTTACCAATAGAGGGTTTAAATGGTACCGGATATGCAGCTCGGCAAATAAAAGGTGAATTGATCCCAGTGCATGACGGAGGACGATATCACGATAAATTAAATCTCCACGATACGATTATCGTGAGTGTTTTTTATCACGATAAACAATAATATCGCTTATAGCCCCATCCCTAGTTTCAAGTAGGGCGTTAATTAAAAATGTAAAAAACACATCAACAAAAACACAAAAAGGTTTCTGCCCGACATCAACGATATTTCGGTGTTTGTCTTACGTCGAGAGCTGAGTTGAGTCTAGTGTAGATGAGGTCAGCCACTCCTTGGTCCATGCGGGTGACCACAGCGTGAGCCGGCACCCTGGCCAGGTGACAGCTCTTGTAGCTGTCAATGCTGGCTCTGGTGCCGTTCTTACACAGCAACTCATAGCTGCCCTTCTCTTCATCTGGAAAAACAAACCATATTGGATCAGGCCAGGGGTGTCAATTGGGTATGGCAGGGGTATGCAGCTGCCATACCCTGGGTTCTGAGGGGAAAATAAAAGTTACTTCTAAATATAAATCCATGAATGTCTCTTTGTCTATCTGTGCTGGTTATTATGTTGTTAAATTACAGTAAAATAACTACAAATGCTAAATTTAACAAAATGGTCACTTTAACAATTAAGGTATTATAATTATATTCTCCACACTTGTATTCTCCCCATCTTGACAGAATGGTATATTCCCAGGTTCTGTAGGTCAGCTGCACAGGTGCAGTGCAATGCATTATTGTTAATTGTAGCACGTTTACTAACATGACAAGTTTAGCTGCACTTGAACAACTGTTCCAGGCTGCCATGTCCAGCCCAAGAAACCATAGAAACTGGGGGAAAAATAGAATGTACTTCTTAAAATAAATGTATCATGTCTGTTACTAAGGTATGGCAACATGACTGGTGTCTTGCACGCTCGCGAAGGTGCGCGTGCAAGACACCAGTCATGTTGCCATACCGTAGCTTTTTCTGAACTGACGCCACTGGATCAGGCTTTGGAGATACTGTATGGGGGTGCCAATGCCATAACCTTGGTTGCTTTATAGGCAAACATCAGTGTTTTGTACTCTGTGGCTGTGCAGGCAGTAACTGAGCCAATGGAGGGAGCAGAGAAGGGGGGAGACATGCAAACATTTTGGCTGGTTGAAGACCAAGCGTGCTGCGGCATTCTGGATCATTTGGAGGGGCTTAAGTGCACACAGGCCAGTGAGGAGCGAGTTACAGTTAGTAGGCAAGTTTTGATATTTCTGGATAAGGAGCTGGGCTGATTCCTGGGTGAGGAAGGGTCTGATCCTTCGAATGTCATAGAGTGTAAACCTATGGGATT